>NC_031786.1:7095903-7101746 GCF_001522545.3 Parus major | reverse complement strand
CTGTGCCCTGTCCCACAGGGAGCAGGCAGCCGAGGGGTATTCCCGCAGATCACCGATGTACTGTGGGGGTAAACACACCAGCACCTACCCCGTGCAGCCCATGGAGCCTCTCCTTCCAGACCCCAACAAGGTAGGGATGGGGAAGGTGGGGATACAGACAAGGGACACCGAGGCTGGGAGGGTGATGTTGAGCATCTCGGGGAGGATCTATGGCCCAGTTTCCCCAGGAAGAGCTGGGTTGGAAGGCTGAATGCTGAATCCAGCCCATCCCCTCCTTCCCAGCCCGGCGTGATTGAACTGATGGGCAAGGATGGACTCGTGTACCGGGGCCGGGATACCTAGGGGATCTGAGCAAGCAACTGCAGCCTGCAGAAATAAAGGGTGACGAGCAGCCAAGCACCTCCTGAATGCAGCAGGATCTTCCCTTCATGCACAAGGAGTCGGCAGCATCCCTCGTCCTGAAAAAAGCCCCTGTGGAGCCCCCTCTCAGGGTCTGTGTCAGCCCCACAGTGAATTAACCCTAATTAATCCTCACGAGCCCCACTTGTGCCCTGCCAGGGGAGCCTGTGGTCCCAAAAGGGTCCGGGACAGCAGGAGGAGGAGGAGCTGCTGGAAAAGGGGAAAATGGGGACCTCAGTGGGAGGGACAGCAGCAAAACACAGTTCGATGCCAAAAGCAAATCCCATCCCAAGCCTCTGGTTTGCTGTCGCTTATCCCCCGGGATGAGCATCACTGAGCTGCCTTCCTCATCTCCAAGTGAAGAAACCCCCTCTGTCACCCCCTCATCCCTCTTGCAGTGCTGCCACTGATTGAAGGCACAAACCCCTCTGCTCCCCACCTCCAACCAACACACCACAACCCCAGGAGATGGACACGTCCCCTCCTTTCCCTTGTGCCATCCCAAAGCCCCGGTGTGTGCTGAGACTGAACACAAGTGGTGTCACGGGGAGTACCGGGCAGGGAAACCCCCAGCCCTGCAGCAGCACGGGGGAAATGAGGGGTGTCACAGCTGGGGACACATGGCTGTGTGTGCAGGGGGCTGGGGATGTCCCCTCTACACACGGGCAGTGACACTTCCTGGGGGGGGACACAGCTGGTGGCACCTCTGGGGTGAGTGGGAGGGTGAGAAAAACTTGAGGGGAACCCCAGAAGAACCTGGGGAGGACCCAGAGCTTATGGGGGACATCCCCTGGGGGCTGCCCCGTCCTGGTGGGTGTCCCCAAACCTCCTCCCCACAGGGACAGCCTCCATCCCTGGTCTGCTCCACTGTACTCCACAGGCATCTCAGCTCCCAGGGAGATCCCCCTGCAATGTTCTCCCTGGTGAGTTTGGTTTTTCAGGGGAAAACCAGGTACTCAAAACCTGCTTTGGGGGTACTGAGGTGGACACAGCAGGATCTGGGATCCCCCCAGTGCCACAGCAGGATAACAGGAGGCCCCAGGAGGATAACTGGGCACCAGAGCAGAGCCAACAAAGAGCAATCCTGCACTCCTGACTGGGATTGAGGGGTTTAAAAACAAACCCCTCTGGGACCAACTGGATTTGCAGGACATGGCCCAGCTGGGGTCACCTCTTTGGTGTTCATCATCCCCCTGCCCCTTTTGCTGCCCCAGGATCCAGATGCCCCCTATAAACACCCCCACACCCCTGCACACCCCAAACACACCCCCAGCCTTGGGCAATCCTTGGAGCAGGTAAGTAACCCCAGACAGAGGATTTGCCTTTGCTCCTTGGAGTTTGTGCCATCCTGGGGACCTCCCCATCCCTGCAGGAACCTTTGGACTGTGCCTTGAGTCTCCCAGTGTTTCCTGGCATTTCCAGAGCTGCTGTGCTCCCATTTTAGAGGTTTTCTGCAGACAGAGGTGTCAGCTGCACCCCTGGCACATGGGGACTCCTCACTGTGCTGGCACAGCACCCCCATGGCCCTGGGTCTTCCCTCTGATCCCTTTTTGGGGACAGCAGTGGTGGCTTGTGCAGGCAGAGCACAGACTCAGTCCCCACTGGTGACACTGCCCCACAGAGGAGTCACCCCCATTTTCAGTGCCCTACCAGGGACACCCTCCCAGCAGAGAGAAAAGGCAGGGACAGCTGGTGTTAAAAAAGTGATTTTTTTTTTTTTTAAATTTTTATTATTTTTTAAATTAATAAAAAACCTTCAACCTGTTTTTTGCTGGGTCTTTTTTCTCTCTTTTTTTGGTTTGTTTTTCTGTTCGTTTTTTTTAAGCAACATTGATTTGAAAACTAAAAAACCCCCAGCTCCCCCCTGCCTGGGGAAGCGCCACGTAAGGCGGTCACAGGGACAGGGGGACATCACTTTGATAAACCCCCAGGCCCTGGGGGTGCTGAGGGAGGGAGGACGGGGTTGGGGGCAAGTCCAGGAGGGTTTGTGCAAGAAGCTGGGCTGAATTTTGGGAGCCAGAGAGCTGCATTTGTCCTGGGCACTGCAACAAATGCCCAGGGAAGCCAGAGCTGGGAAGGGTGTCCAGTGGCTCCACGTCCATGTGGCCATGATCTGGGGTGCCAACAGCCACCTCCATCCATTTATTTTCGTTATTCCTGTCCTCCCCTCTCCTGCCCTGATGTAGAGATGCTGGGTGGGGATAGAGCCACAGAGAAAACCCCCCCAAACACCCAGCAGCTGCCTCCATGCTGCTGCTCCTTCTCTCTGGATTTATATACATTAGATATATTTATATATTATAGTTATATATTTTTTAAAAAAAAGTGGAGGAGAGTAGAGAGCAGCCAGAGGCTCTCACGGGTCAGTGCCCCCCCTGGCAGCATGTACTCCCCCGCTAAAAATAATAATAAAACCTAGAAAATTATTCCAGTGCGTTTCTTGGCGAGCCCCTGCTCCCAACGCCCCGGCCCGGCCCCCCCTGACCCCCCCCAACCCTTATCTCTGACCATCCATGGTGGCCACGGCTTTCTGTGGGGGGGCAGGGGCCGGGGGGGTGGGGGGCCAGGAGGGCTGCGGGTGGTGCAGGTGGTGGTGGAGGCCGTGGGTGGTGGGTGAGGATGGGGGCAGCCAGGCAGGCTGGTGGCTGGGGGGCGAGGAGGCCCAGAAGGGGCTGAAGCTGCCCGGGGGGGAGCAGGCCATGGAGGTGATGGGGCTGTTGCTGCTCTGCAGGCTCTCCGAGGTGCGCAGCTTGGAGAACATGGCCAGCGCGTCCGGGAAGTTGGGCGGCGTGGCCGGCGTGTTGCTGGGGGTGCACATCTGCAGGGCACAGGAGAACGGGGGTGTCAGCTCGGTCACGGCGGCTTTTGGGGGTCCCAACCCGCCCACAACAGCCCAGACCCACGGCTGAGGACCCTGCCTGTATCCCACACCTGGCACCACCCCACATCCAAGGGCTGGTGTGGCCCCAAGGCTCTGTGTGGCTGCCCCAAAAGGTGTGGGGTCCTGGGGAGAGGCCCCAGAGAATGTGGGAAGGACATTTTGGACCATACAAAGCCCATGGATGAGGCGGGTTTGGGGAGCAGCGCACACAGGGCTGACACTAAGGGGTCCAGTATGGTGGGTAGGGAGGGTGCTGGGGTCCCACAGGACCCCCTTTCACCTTCATTCTCCCCCTTCACACCCCATTATGACACAGAGAGCAAAAGGCAAGCAGGGTACCCCCAGTTCCTGGTACAGCCCCTGCCTTCTCAGTACCCAGCTAAATTTAGCACCTGGACAGTGATGGATCCGTCCCTTTTTCCAGCAGAGGAAAAATCCATTAGGGAGAACCCAGCACCACACTGAGGCTCAGGGGCTGGCACAGGGACCCCAAATCAGCACAGAACTTGCTGAACTGAGAACTGGGGAGGTGTTAAAAGGGGGACAGGGGTATGTATGCAAATTCCCATGAGGCTGCACACACAAGGAAGGGCTTGTGGGCAGGGGAATGCACTGGCAGGGGATGCCTGGACATGGGGGTGATCTGTGCACAATGAAACTTCACCCCTCTGGGTAAAATCCATCCCAAATCCCTCTTGCCCTCCCAGAGCCACAGCTCCTGACAGCTGCTTGTGGGGACTTGAGCAGAGTTATGGGGCTGGGACAGTGTGTGCTGCCTTTAGCAATGGGGGATTGAGATATTTCTGGTGGGGAATAGCTTCTTGATCTCCCCCTTCCTGGGACTTATCCCAGGATTCACCCCTGGCTGGTGCTGAGCAGCCCCTGCTGCTCCCAGGACAGGACAACACCGAAATCCCTCCCTGAGGTCCCTCCTCATCCCCATCCCAGCCACCCCCAGTGATGCTGGGATCAAACCCTTGCTGGGGGGCCCAGACCCCTGAAGTTGGGGTGCTCCCCCAGCCTGAGGAAAGCAGCAGCTGGCTCCCATCAGCCTGTGGAGCTGGGGCACCCCAAAAATGCAATCATGGCCTGGCTGGCACTGAACAGGTTCACAGTTAACTGGGGATATTCCTCCACAGAACTCATTTCAGAGCTCAGCTTGCAGTGGTGCTAACCCAGCTTTTGCTTTTTAAATTAACCTACACATTTGGTAATATCTGAAAAGATACTTGCTGGGGAGAAAAAACAACAATAAAAACAAACCAACAACCCCAAAAACCTTAAATTTGCTCTGATTTGAAAAGAACCCACCACCACCACAGCCAGCCACAGAATGATGCTGGACACAGCTCTGAGCTTCTGGGGTGATGTTTGCCAGATTAATTTGAAATATTAATTAAAAAAATAAGAATTCCCATGTAATTATTGCCTTCCTCATCCAACACATCTTGAGGAGAGCTCTCAGCTGTCAGAGGATGCCCCCCACACTGAACCATGGCTGCACTCGCAGCTTTGTTCCCTGATGCTTGAAAAAGAAATAGAAACTGCAAGCACAAAACTCCTCACCTCACGCCTGCCCTGAACCGTGTGGGGCATTTCAAACCGCACAAATCAGGATGCTGGGGAGGGGAAGGGAAACGCTAAAAAAAATCCCCAAACCAGGAGTATCTGGGAAGAAGGTAAAAGGAATTTTGACACCACGTGGAGCACACGGCGTTGCTGGGGAGGGGGAGAACCGAGTGGCTCCAGATCCTCCGGGCTGGGGGGAATGGGGTGCCCGTCACTGGGGTTGAGTCCCTGTGCAGGGATGGGGTTGGGATGGGTTTCACCAGCCCAGCTTTGCATCCCACTCCCAGCAGCCGCCCCGATTCTGACAGGAATTGCCCTGATTGGGATTCTGGGGTGAGAACAGCAAGGCCTGGACCTGGCACCCGGCCCCTCTCCCTCCGGGAACGCGGCTTTTCCATCGCCAGACCCTCCGCGAACCCCCCGGGGCAGCACGGAAACGTGCGGGGTGGGGAAGAACTGCAATAAAAGGGTTTTTAGTGGGAGCTGGCTGACAACACGACTTTCTCCGAGGGATACAGAGCACTTGCTGCCGGCAATGCCGGGTCGGCTGGCGATTCCCGATGGAATGAGAAAAAGGGGAAAATTCGGCTTAACCCAGATCCGCTCCTTCCCCCACACGCGGCACCGCTTAGTTCCCTCAACACTGGAGGATGGCGGGGGGAGAGAGGGAAAACAAGAAAGAAAACCCCCCAAGAAACACAAAACAAAACACCCGGAGGGCAACAACTTCCTCCCTTTGGCCAAGGGGATGTGCCCTCGGCCAAGGTCAAGTGGCGTGGGGGGGAAGGGGGGGCCAGACGTGGCCCCCCGGCCCGGGGAGCCCGAGTTACAGCGCGATGCTCGCCGAGACAAACTATTTCCTGGCAGACATTTTAGCTCGTGTTTACATTCTCCGGCTGCGTGTTCCTGCGGGCGCCCAGCAATATGGCTGGCAGGGAGCTGACAGCTCCGAGGGCTGGGGGCTGCACCCCCTCGGGGGGCTTGCGATGGGGGG
>NC_031786.1:7084974-7094768 GCF_001522545.3 Parus major | reverse complement strand
CCCGCGCCCCGCCCACCACCGGCTTCGAACCTTCCAGCTGCCTCGGCGCCTCCCCATTGGCCGGCGCCTGTGTTTTGGCTGCAGACTGCGCCGCGATTGGCTGAGGATGGCGGAGGCGGGGCCATGCGGGAGGGAGAAGGGGAGGACAGGACGCTGATTGGCTGTGCGGGGGTTTTTATCGTGCGGCGCTGGTGACGTCACGTTCATTGAGGAGGTTCATTGAGGACGCGCGGGAGGGGCCCATTGAGAGGGGTTCAGCTTGGGGGGCGCTCATTGAGCGGAGCTGGTAAGGGGGGGACCATGGGGGGGTGAGCTCATGGGGGGTTCACACAGACGGGGTCTCCCGTCTTTGGATACCCCTCTGGGGGCCGCTCCCGCGGGGGCTGCACCTTGAGCCCCTGCCTTGGCCCCCCCAGCCAGGCTGCCTCGTTCCCTTAGCAAGGCTCCTCTTTCCCCTCAGCAGAGCTCTCCCAGCACTCCGTCCTCCTTACTGTTGCCGTCTCGGGGGGGTTCCCCCTTAACCCCCCGTCTTGACTCCTCCAGCAAGGCTCTCCCAGAGCCACTCTCCCATCTGGGAACCGTTTACTTTGGGGATGGAGCCCTAACCAGATGCCAGGGGCAGGAGCAGGGACCCATGCCCTTCATCCCCACACCCTTCATCCCCACGCCCTTCATCTCCATGCTCTTCCCATGTAAAGTCTCGGGGGTTTGGGGCAGCTCCCAGTTTGGGGTGGGGTTTAGGATTTTTTGTTAATGGTTAAAATCCTGATGACTCTGAGCTCCAGTCTCAGCCTGGAAGGATGAGCTCTCTCCTGGTGTGCTTCCCCCACACCGCATTTGGGGACCTGAGTAGGACTTGTGCAATTTGTGCCTTGAAGTGTTTCAATTGAAAAGGGAAAATTGGCATTTAAACCCCAAACGAATAAAGAAGGGACTTTGCAAATCCATGGTGTGCAGATAGGTTGATCTGGGAAGAGCCACTGGAGATTTGGATATGGCAGTGGTGACCGGCTGGCCAGGGGAGAGGAAATGAGGAGGCAGAGGCATGGAAACTTGAAGCTGCATCTGCAGATGATTGCCCCCAGCAGTGAAGACCTCTGTGGGGCTTCTGCAAAGTCCTGGTGGTCCCATGGAGGTGAGGTCAGCAATGCCAGTGTGTGGTTGTCCAGGCTGGATATCCTCCTGGGATATTCAGGGGCATCCCATCACTGGGATTCAGTGATGGGCATCGAGGGTCCTGCTTGGCCAGTAAGATTTTGTTAGCTTTGTCTTCTTGGAGCAAAACCAGCCTTGAGGCAGGTTGAGGTGTGAGAGGAGCAATTTCAAATGCAGGGATCCCAGACCCACCTGCACACAGCCTTGGTGAGCTCTCAGAACCTCCTGCTTGCCAAAGCCACCCACTCGTGCACAGCACAGCTTCGAGCTGGGAGCAGCCAGCCCCAGGTAGTGCTGGCCTGGGAAACCAGTGGGAACGTGGCTCATGGGCCCTTGGCACCCAAAGCTGTGACAGAGTAGTGTTGGTGACATTTGGAGAAGTCAGCAGGACTGTGAGTTCTTCCAAATTAACCCCTTTTTGGGGCAGGATTCGCTGTCACCTCTCCATGCTGAGATGCTCTTCCAGATGTGCTGCCCTGACGCCCCGCTGGGACCCCGGGGGTCACCCTGCAGGCAGGGGTGGGCTCCCAGCACCTTCCCAGGCAGGGGTGGGCTCCCAGCACCTTCCCAGGCAGGGGCTCGGGAGCCCTCAGCAGGGCTGAAGGGTCACCCCCTCCCCAGCCATTGCCACCATGGGCTGCACAGAGCAGAGCCAGCCCAGAAGGAAAGGGGCTGGCAGCTCCAGTTTGTGCCAGTGACTGCTGGGGGAGCTGGGAATGGACTGGGTGTACAGACAAACGTTTTCCGCTGTGGGTGATCTGCACACCCTCCTGTTATAACATCAACTGCTGTGCTCTACCGTGACTCAGTTTCCCTCTCAGCACAAGGAGACAGGATCCTCTCTCTGTGCCAAACACACGTGTGAAATCCCACAGCCAGGCAGCACGAGCTTCAGACTTGCATCTTGCCCAGCAGCACGTGCATTTTGGATTTAAACATTGCACTTTCCCTGGATGCCCCCTCCGGGTCAGCCCTGCTGAGGTTTCTCCCGGCTTTGTGCGTGCTGGGATGTGCAGCTGGGCAGAACTGGGAGGGCCCCTGCCCTCGGAGCCGTATCGTCACCCAGCTCCTGCCAGCGCTCCACTGCGGCACTGTCCTACAAAATCCTCTGCTGCAGTAATCGCAGGGAAAAAAACCACGAGCTGTGCATGCAGGCAGCAGCTCTGTGCGTAATGACTGCCGGGTTATGGATCTGCACGGGGATAACTTTGAATTATTATCTACACTAAAACCCTGCAGTCTGCTGTGTGCTGCTAATGAAATGTGCTGGCTCCCTCTCCCAGTTTCCTGCTGCCGGTGCTGGCTGGAGGGAGGCAGGGGAGCGGGGCTGTGCTAAATTTTGAAATTATCCATGTATAGAACAGGATCCCCAAGAATGTGTGTTGGGATGAACAGGGATCAGTTCCTGGGGTCTCGGGGCTCCCAGCTGGGCACCAGCCCTGAGAGCTAGAGCAGGCTCTCTGTGTGGATGTTGCCCTCAGCTCCTCCTAGAATAATTTGGGTTGGAAAAGACCTTTAAGGTGATGGAGTCTGAATCCTCCTCTTCAGCCGGTGCTCCCGCTGGCAGCCAGCCCAGGTGTGACATCCAGCAGCGTGGACGTGGTGTCACTGCTGGGAATGTGGGTCCCGGTGTGACTGTGGCAGGCTGACAAACAGGATACAAAGCCACCCCTGCTGCTCTTTGATTTGGCTTTTCTCAGCTGCCTTTGGGGCTTGTGAGGGTAGGAAGAAGTCAGGAGAGGGGTCCGTGTGTCCCTCTGCAGGGAGGGGATGAAGGGGGGAGCCCCAGGGATGGCCTTTGCTCGTCACCACTGAGTAGCCGAGGACACCAGGGCAGCTGATCCGCCTCCCTGCACATCTCCCGTTTGATATTTATAGCACTCGTCTTATCAACTCAAATCAAAATCATGTGATCCTCCACTAACTGGCGCTGCCGGACTAATTAATCACCAGCTGGTTTAAGTGAGTGGTCAAAGTGTCCATCCCTCCTCTTTGGTCCAAGAGGAAAATCAGTAGGTGACCAGTGCTTCCCAATATAAGGCTGGGGGAATCTGTTGGGGAGCAGACAGGCAGCTCCCTGCCTCCATATGCCCAGTGCATGCAGCTGCTCCTGGTGTGGAGCGGAGCTGGGAAGGCAGGATGGGGATGATGAAGATGGGGATGATGAAGATGTGCACTGGAGGGGGTTTAACCTGGCTCCTCCCCAGCGCTGCGCTCCCCTGAGGTGCTGCTGGAGGGGGTCAGTCCCTGTGCCAGCAGCTGCACAAAATCCTTCCCCTTATAACCGGGAAAAGTGGGGTTTTTCTCCTCCCAGGCGACACGCAGGCGGCAGGGGGTGCAGGGACAGAGGGGCCTTGCCCAGTCTGCCCCTGGGGGTCCCTGAGCTGGAATTGCTGCTCGGTCCCACCCAGCTGGTGGGGCTGGGGGCAAGGATGGGAGGAGGGAGGGCCGTGGTGGACAGAAGTAACTGGAGAGTGGCAGATGATGGCCAGGAGGGCCGCTGAGCGGTACCGGAGGCAACTGAGCGACACGGGGGATGGCGGGTGGGTGGCACTGTGAGCACGCGTGTGTCACCGCGGGGGGACAGGTAAGTGGCACCTGAGGAGGGACCCTTCACCGGGGCAGGGCGGCACGGGAAGGCAGCGGTAGCATCTCTCTCCTCGCCGAGCCGGACCGAGCCGGGGCGGGTCGGGGCGTGCCAGCCGATGCCGGCCCCGCCCCGAATGTCGCAGCCCCGCGGTGCCGCGGAGGCGGCGCCGGGCGCGGCGCAGAGCGAGCGGAGGATGCTGCGGGCGGGGGCCGCCGCCAGTCCCGGTCCCGGCCCCCGTCCCGGTCCCGGGCGGGAGCACTCCCCTCCGCCACCAGCCCGCTGAGCCCCGGCCCGGCCATGGGGGCTCTGACCAGCCGGCAGAACGCAGGGGTGGAGGAAGTGGATATCCCCGCTAATTCCGTCTACAGATACCCCCCGAAATCCGGTGAGCTCCCGGGGGGGCTCGCGTCCCGGTGCCGCCGATGGGGAGGGAAAGAGGGGAGCGAGTCGGGAGGGCACCGGGCACGACCTTGCTCCGGGCGGGGGTGACCCTGCGCACCCCAAAGCAAGCGCTGACGCACAGGGGGAGCACCCAAAAAATCTGGGTCTGGTGCGGGGCACCCTGCGTGAGTGCGGCGCGGGAGGGATGGGGGTCACTCCTCTCCGGGCACCCCTTTGTCAGCGCACCCCGCTTCCCAAACTTGGCTGAGTTGACGCGACTTTAATGACATTATTGTTATAATTATTTCTGTAGCCGTGGTCTGCGGCACCGGGCTCCGGAGGCGATTTTTATAGCCGGTTACTCCGGTGCTGCCTGCTCGGGAAAATCCTGGTTTTAAATTCCCGGGAGGATGAGGGAGGCTGGGGTGGGAGGGATTGGAGGGGATCCCTCCTTCCCAATGCTCTGCCCCATCGTAGCACCCCAGCCCCTGCCGTGGGCAGCCTGCGCCTTCCCGGCTCCTCTCCGTGCCTCGAGGCTGGCTGGTGATGCATCTCCCGCTCCCCAGTCCGGCCCTGTCTCAAACCTTGTGCGTGACCTTGGAAAATCCGCCTCTGTGCCTCACTTTTCCCTGCCAGGGCCGGGCTGAGCGGGTGTCCGAGGGGGGCAGGCTGGGGAGGGAGGGGTGCTGGGGTCCAGCCCTTGGCGCTTCAGAGCCGCAGGAATTCCGGCGCCGGTGGGTGATGCCCCGGAGCGCCGTGCGTGCATGTGAGGAGATTGCACAGGGTCCTTGCAGCACTAAATATTATTAATAGGTAACTATTTTGGTAGTTAATAGGATAAGGTAAACGCTCGGATCGTTAGTGCTGTGACAAATTACTTGCTAATTACAACTAAAGACCTCCTTAGCAAGAATTACAGCCAACACAAACGCTGTGCTTGTCCTGAAAAGCCGTGTTTGGCTTTTTTTTTTTTTTTTTTTTTTTTACTTTTAATCTAAAATAGGTTGCACAGCTGGCTGGAGATGGCTGATCCTTGACAGCCTGGCCTCCTGCAGGGCTCCCCCTGCTCCCCTTTTTACATGGTTTCAAGGCCTCAGTCACTTTGATGCCAGGTGAGGCTGGACCAGCCCATCCATGGATTGCTCTTTGTAGGGATGGTGTTTCCATGCATTACAACCTTTTCCCTTGAGATCCCATCTTATTTAGGGGCTCTTGGAATATCTGGGTACGAAGGGGTAAGAGCACTTCCAAAGCCCTCTCAGCTGACAGAGGTCACCAGGCTGATGCTTAACTCCGGCATTCAGGGAGAGCCTGGGGCTCCTGGCTGTGCTCAGCTGGTCTGATCCCACTGCTGGGGTCTGGGCAGAGCTGGGGGATGGTCCTGGTGCTGCCCAGGGTCCTCAGGAGAGGGGCAGGAGGTGCCCAGGTGACACAGCCATCTGCACTGAGACAAGGGCAGGCTGGTGGCCCTCGGGGATTATGGCTGGTTTGCCTCTAATCCGAGTGGGATTTGCCTTCAGCGCTGCTGGCAGCTGAGGGAGGACGTGCCAGGCAGCAGAGCTGAGTCCTCTGTGGCAGCAGTGCTTCCCCCACCTCAAAAACCACCTGGAAACAGCCACTGGCTTTGGAAATATGGTCCTGGAGGGGAATCTCATGGGACCTTGGGGCATTTCCCTCTCTCTGTGGATGTGGCTTTGGCTGTTGGGCTGCAGGCTCTCTCAGACTGGCCAGTGGGAATTGGGCAGCTGTGTCTTATCCCAGTTGAGCATCTCCCCATCCTGGGAGTCCCATTCCCTCCAGATGAGATCTCAATGGGATTAAACTATAATTTTTGAAACAAAGTCTGAGATTTACTTCCATGGCTGCCAGTGGGAGGGAGAGCCAGCGGGGGCTGTAGATGGAGCCCACTGCCTGGCTACTGGGATGGATTTTGGGGCCAGCTTTCAGCCCCTGTCCCCAGCTGAGGTTGGCACTGAGCTCTCCCAGGGCACACAGGGCTGTGAGCAGGGCTCTGGCAGGGGGCAGGAGCACAGGGGTTAATCCAGCAGTGACACCCCCAGTCCTGGGGCACAATCCCAGCTGGTGGCAGAGCCACGGCGGGCGAGGGCTGACGCAGCAGTGCTGTGGACAGGGTTTGGCATCAGCTCCGGCTGCTGCTGGCTCTGGCTGCCCACTTTGGAGCATGGAATTAAATAATGGACTGCCCAGGGGCAGAAGCACCCAGAGCCTTTAACCAGCCCATCACAGCACCCTGTGCTGGCACCCGTGGCCGCAGGGTGTCCCTGTGCCAGCGCTGTGCCACCCGCCCGGGCTGACCACAGGCTGTGCAATCCCAGTGCTCCCCTCACCAGAGTGTGTGGATTAGCTGGGAATGAGCTTTTCTGTTTCAGCAGCTTTGGAGAGTGAGGCTGTAACGCTGGCGAGCCAGAGGCTGCAGTAGCAGAGCCCAGCAGGGCAGTGATGGCTTGGGGCACAGTTCAGGACATGTCACTGCACACCAGAGCACAGCACACACGAGGGTCCTCACCCTCCTCTGCCTCCTGGACAAAGCAGCATCGTGGGGAAGAGGAGCTGACAGCTGGTGCCAGATGTGTGCTGCTACCAGCAGATGTGCAGGACACAATGACTATTTTTTTCGCTGGGAACCTCAGGCAATTTGGGTTTATTCCCCTTTTCCAGCAGCTGCTCGTGCAGCCCTTCCCAAGCTGTGCTTGACTGGCTCTGCTTCCCCAGGAGTGGGTGTGGGATTTACAGTCAGCCCATAATGAGGTGGCTGTGGCTGGGAAGGTTCTTTCCTGCTCTGCCCCCTGGCCATGTCCAGGGAGTCACCGGCACGCTCCTGCCAACACCCTGGGCTTTCCTGGGCTGCTGCTTCCCTGGAAAACCTGGCTCGACTCACGCCTCTGTTTAACAGCAAGGAGGGCCTTTCCTTGGAGGGAGCACAGAGCTGGTTCTGCCTGCTGGCAAGAGGGACTTGAAGCCTCTGGGGGATGTGCTGGAGCCTGCAGCTCCCAGGGATACTCCTGGGAGGGAGACTGGGTGATGGTAGCACGGTCCTCACCTGCTCTGCCCATCCTGCAGGAGCCCCCACCATGCACTAAACTATGGCTGGGCAAATCACAGAGAGCCTGTGCTCCATTTTCCAGCTTTTTCTTAGTGCTGGGGTGGCTTTTCTCAATGTTTAAATGCAATTTTTTTGCCGTCTCCTGCTCTTGCTCCAAGTCAGTGTCAGGAAAAGCTTTGGATGGCCCCATTCTCCCCTGGCTGTGCTGTTGCAGGCAGCTCTGAAGGCACTTTGCTCTTGGGTTTTTTTTTTCCACGTGGCTGAGTCCTTCCAGGCGAGCTGCCTATAAATTATGTACATGGAAAATGGGACCTGAAAGCAGCAGGCATCAATAATAGATGGTCGACGTTTGCTAACGGGCTCGCTGCATTTGGGCATCCCTGTGCCACAGGGCCTCGGGGCAGAGCTGTGTGACCCACTCATCCCTCCCAGCCTGGAGTTACATCCCCCCTACTCCTCCCCTTGGGCTTAGGGCTCTGTTTTGGGTTTCAGTGCAGTATTAAAGCCTGATCCAGCCCTGGACAGCCCGTGCCTCTGTTGGAAGCTGATTGCAAGCTCTGACCTCAGTACCCACAAGCATAGCTGCTGCTCAGGCTTAAGCTCCTTTATCTGTGGTCTCCAAATGTTTGGTTTTGGGGTGTCCCCTGGGAGGGGTGCAGATGGATCTGTACTGGTCGGTTTGGAGTTTTTATAAGCCAAACCCTGTCCTTGTGGCTGTCAGGATTCAGGACTCTCTGTCCATGTCTGACTGAATCCTGGTGCTTCTGCTAACCCCTTACTGCTGCCCCACCCCTGTCCACCTTTCCTTTTCTCCCAACCCTCCTGCCTGTGCCACAACATGCTTTCCCCACACAGCCCAGATCTCACAGACAAGGACCAGGCACCACTTGGTTCCTGGCCAGGCTGGAGGAAATTCTCCTCTAGTGAAGTGCCTGACCTGGGGGCTGCTCCCAGCTCAGGGCTGGGACATTTGGCTCTGTGAGGGAAGAAGGGACCCTGGTCATTGACCCAGTGTTCATCAGAGCAATGTGGAGCACTCTGCAGGGCAGGTGCTGAGCTCCTGAAGGATCTACAGGACCCCAAAATCCCGACTCCTGCAGGAGAGCCCTTCCTAGGGAGGGCTGCAGGCTGAGAACTGACAGGACTGGGTTCAGCTGCGTTCCTGGTGGCAGCTGCAGCCGATCTGGGCAGTGTCTGGCTGTGGGCACACTGCCTTGGGTGGCACAGGAGGTCTGTGCCATCAGGCTCTGGGCAGGAGCAGCCCTGTTTTGAGAGCTGTATGCCGGGTCCGTGCTGCCTTTCCCTGCAGCATCCCCAGGGATGTGGGGGCCAGCCTGGCTCCTCCGGGGCTTGCAGGGCTCTCTGGCAGGTCAGGCTGTGCCTCTGCCTCTCCCGCCTCCTCGGGGCATGAGCTGCTGCTTATGGGCAGGATTAGCTCTGCTCTGCCGCCCCAGGAGCCCTCTCCTCTTCCTCCTCACGGACCAGGATCCGGCTGCTCCTGCCAGTGCGGGGATGGCTGAAGGTCAGGGTGACCTTGGGTGGCTCAGGCCATACTGGGGCTCACAGGGATTTCCCAGACAGGGAAAGGGGACCAGGCACTATTAAATCCCATGGATGGAGCAGCCCCCAGGGCCAGCACTGCCGTGGGGCTGGACCCCTGCAGCAGCCTCTCCCCATCCCGGCTCTGTGTGCCCAGGCTTGGACCGCGGTGCTGAAGCGGGTGGGATGCAGGAGGAGGGGAGGGCAGGCAGGGAGTGAGGCTTCTTGCCAGCCTCTGCCTGCCTGGGGGCTCTCAGCGTGTGAGCTCAACCAGAAAGGCTCCCAGCAAGGTGACCCTGGGGACAAAGTCACCTCCGAGCCATCGATCCGGTGGCTTTGTGCTGCTCCATCCCCCGGCTGGAGCCCCCTCCTCCCGCTCCGCTCAGGAGCTCTCTGTTCTCATTTCAGGGAGTTACTTTGCCAACCACTTCATCATGGGCGGGGAGAAGTTCGACTCCACGCACCCCGAGGGGTACCTCTTCGGCGAGAACAGTGACCTCAACTTCCTGGGGAACCGGCCCGTGGTGGTGGGTACCGGGAGCCGGGGCTGGGGGGGTCCGGAGCACAGGCACCCCCTTCCCAAACCTCTGCTGGCCGTGTGTGTGCAGGACAAGGCTGCTGGCTGTCCCCCTCCACGGGCACAGCCAGCCAAGCCTGCCTGGAGCGGGCTGAGGGATCCTCTGGTGGCTCATCCAAGGTTTGGGTTCCTGCTGCAGCCTGTCCTCTGTCCAGGACTAATGGTGAATGGGAATTGGGCTGATTTAACCCAACTTCTTTCTCGTTCCCTCTCCAAGAGCTGCATTTTCTCTTGCCTTCCCCATGTCATCCAGGAGCTGTATCCCAGACAGGAGGGCACATGTTGGGGGGTGTAACACAGAGGTGCTGGTGTGGTTTGGGGTAGCAGAGCAGCTTGGACAGGAATAGATGAAATTACTCCCCAAGCTCTAGAAAGAAAGGGAAAGAAATAAAATAAAAGTAAAAAGGCAGGGGTAAGTTGGGGCTGGGGACAGCATGGATGGGTTTTGCAGTGCTGGGGACAGCATGGATGGGTTTTGCAGTGCTGGG
>NC_031786.1:6844482-7084939 GCF_001522545.3 Parus major | reverse complement strand
GCTGGGGACAGCATGGATGGGTTTTGCAGTGCTGGGGACAGCATGGATGGGTTTTGCAGTGCTGGGTGCTGCCGGCTCCAGCTGGTCTCAGGGCACATGGGAACCTGGCTGGAGGGGGGTCCCTACACCCCAGGCTCCTGGAGATGGTTTTTGTGCTTGCTGCCTTTGGAAAGGGAGGAAATGAGAGCAGGGGTTCAGCCTGGGAGTGATGTCCCACTCCCATCTGGGTATCTCTCATCAGTGGGACAACTCACCAACACTGTCTGGAGGAGTTTGGGAGGTCAAATATTCAAAAGATTC
This sequence comes from Parus major, assembly GCF_001522545.3. Classification (NCBI taxonomy): domain Eukaryota; kingdom Metazoa; phylum Chordata; class Aves; order Passeriformes; family Paridae; genus Parus; species Parus major. The sequence goes on along the minus strand of NC_031786.1, from coordinate 7,084,639 downwards.
AGGGTGAGGACTTAAAAGACATCAAAGCTTTTCTGTTAAGTCGAGATAAACTTGCCTGGTGCTTTAGCCCAGCTCTCAAACATTGCCTGCTGCCAGCAGGGTTCCTGTTTCCTCCTTGCCATTGGCTTTGGTAGTGTTTTGGCAGCATCATGTGGTCCCTCAGAGGGGAAGTGTCCAGCCCTGGGCTGTGCCAGAGCAGGGATCCCAGCAGAGCCAAGGCTGGGATCACCCACAAAGCACATGAATACAGGGTGGGCAAGGACAGTGCCTTTCTCTCCAGCCCCTCTGCTTCCCCAGAAAATGAGAAGTCAGCACTCAGGGTCCTCCAGCAGCGTGTTGAGAAATCCTCTTGATTACAGTAAAAGCCTCTAAACTGCCCAGTGAGCAGTTCCCATGTCAGCAGCCCTGACAGCAGAGCAGCAGGGAAGGCAAAGGAACAGCTTGGAAACAGCAGAGAGAATTAATACAGCATCACGAGCTAAATTGTTTTGCTCCGGTTTAATTACCGATGGCTCTGGGCTGCAGAGCTGTGACCACGATCCCGACTCCCCGGGGAGCAGGGGGAGTTCTGGGGCTGGACTTCTGGGTCAGGCCAGTTTTGGGGGCTCAGGGAGGAGTTGGGGAGGATCTGTGCTGGTTCTGGTCCAAGCCTGTGTCCAGGCAACACTTGGGCCTCTCTGATGCCACCTCCAAGTCCTGTCCTGATGGTTCTTGGCTGCGAGACTTTTGCTTTCTGGCCTTCTGTGAAATCCCTGGTTGGGCTGGAAACATTAAAGATGACCACTGCTTTTTGGTGGGGGATTAATATTGAGTTCCTTGGGGATTAAGGGCCAGGATATCTTAGAAGAATTGTGTCCCAAGTCCTCTGTGAGCAGAGCACTTGGTCTGAGCTATGAGCAGCACTGCTGCCACAGGGATGTGTAGGGCAGCTGGAGGCTGTGCAGGTTCTCCCCTCTGTGGATACGTGATAATCTGGATTTTCCAGCTGGGAACAGGTTCCCAAGGGGCTGGGAAGGGCGTTGCAGGTTTAAATAGCTGCCACCATGCAGGGCCAGAGGAGCAGAGAAGCTGCTGGAGGCACTCTGAGAGCACAGGGTAAGCTGGGAACTGTTGAAATGTGCCACTGGGTTTCCCTGCCCACGCAGAGCTGCTGGGGTTTGCTTGTAGAAAAACCCCAAGACAGACTTTTGAGGATGTTTTTTATTTCACTTTAACAGAAGCTGGCCTGCACCAAATGTTGCTATAGGCACATGGATGACATTCTTAACTTCACCACAACTGTTACCCATTTTTTTCTGTTGTGTTTCAGCGTGGTTTAAAGTGAGGAGATGCAAAACGTCCTCTGAATAGCCTCTTTCTGATGTGCAAAATCTGGCTTGTAAAATTTAATTTAAAAAAAAAACCCCAAACAACCACCCCCAAAAAGCGCTTTTCACACATGGGAGAGCCCAAAGTGGTTTCTGCAGCACAGAATTTGCCTGCAGCACTTCCCCATCCTGCCCAGCCCGACAGCCCCTGTGGGTGACACCCAGGGGACCTGGCTGCCCCTTCCCTTCTCTGTCACCCACCCCTGCAGCAGGAGGGGGGTGCACCCATGGGTGCTTTCCCTGCCAGGGCTGGTTTGAGTAAGGTGCAAACAAGCAATTTTGGATGACTGCATTAGTTTGAATTACAGGGGATGTATCACGACATGGCACAACACGTCATGACATGGCTCAGCTTCAGCCTGGAGCGTGTTCTCACTCTCTCCCCTCCAGCTGCAATGGGTGACTCTGCAGGTGCTCGATTCTGCAGGTGCACATTTGGTGACTCATAGAAAAGATCGTTAACAGCGCTTTAATGACTCTGCTGCCCTTTTCCCCTCCTGGAGAGGACGAGAGCAGTGGGACCCAGTTCAACAGTGCTGGGAATTCATCTCCAAAGCCTCTGATGCCATCAGACAAGCTGTGTCCAGCCTAGGCTTGAATCTGCCTTTAGTGGCACCCGTGGGATCAGGGCTGTGGCACAGCTGGCCATGGTGATGGTGGAGCAGGGATGGGACAGAGCTGTGCCTGCACTGAGGGCTTCTGCCTGTCCCATCCTGAGCCCAGCACGGGTCCCCCAGCCCCATCCATCCTGCTCTGCAGGGCTTTGGGGATGGGAAAGGTGATGATGGCTTTGAGGACAGGTTGGGTTAGGTGGTTGTCCCCTGTGAGAGCACCAGGGACATGAGGAACGGGCATCTGGCTCCCTGCAGGGCATCCCCAAGGGCCACCTGCAATTCGGTCTTGTCCCCTTGGTACTGGGGTGGGTGCCTCAGTGAGGGACAATGGGACACTGTTCCCTCTCCAGAGGCAGCAGTTGAGGCTCTTCGACCACCCCTGATGGCACCTGACACCCTCCTGGCTCTGGCTGTCCCTTAGCACACGGTGACAGCTTGCCAACGAGCTGGGCCTTAGGGCTGATCCCTCCTGGAGCTAAACCTGCCTGGGAGATGGAGAGGGGGGAGGTGGGTCCTGCATCCCTTCCTCACTGCCCTCAGTCTCCTTTGGGTGACTGCAGTGCCAAGGAGAGGGTGTCCCCTGGGTGCCACCATGTCCCCTCTCCCCAGGGAGCCCTGCAGCCCCTGCCAAGGGGACAGACAGGACTGGCAAGGACAATGTCAGCGTGGAGGAGGGATGCTGCTGCCTGCCTGCTCCTGCCCAGACACCTTGGCTCTCTGCTCTGGGCACGGGGCTGGGATCTCACCACCTAAATCCCGTCCACCACAAGGAGGAAACAGGGACACTTGTGCCTGTTTTTTCTCAGCTGGTGGGCAGGGAGAGAGCTTCAGCCTCTCTCTGCCAAGCCTCACCCAACAACATAAAAATCCATCAGCAGCTGCCTGCCCCAGGCCCCACATCCCCCTCACCCTCCAGCTGAAGGGACAAGGATCAGCCCCTCCGTGTGTCCCCTCCCCAGTGAAACTGTCCCTGCTGTCCTGGGCTTGCTGCTTGAGGAGGGACATCTCTGCTGCCTGGTACCCAATGCCAGCAGGAGCTGCAGGTGCTCAGCACCCATCAGGATGCCCAGGCCACCCCAATTCCCTCTGTGGGGTGTTGGGTTTGGGTCACGGGGGGTTCCACAGCCAGCAGAGTCCCCCTGTGTGCGTCTGCCTTCACCGCTGTCTCTCTCGTCCTAGTTCCCTTACGCTGCTCCACCTCCTCAGGAACCCGTGAAGACCCTCAGGAGCTTAATCAATATCCGCAAGGACACCCTGCGCCTGGTGAAGTGAGTGTCCTGAGCCCTGAGCCGGGGAGGGAGGCTCCTGCTGGGTGCTCTGGGGATGGTGGGCACGGGGCTGCTCTCGCTCCGGCACCTGCGGGTGGAGGGATGAGCCGCCTTCCCCTCCTGGCACAGGCTCTGCCGCAGGATTAAAGGAGCTTAGCGCTGCCTTTGAAGTTCTTTGCTGCTTCTTCCTCCCCCACCTTCCCAAGGCTTTGCTGGAGGGAGGCTGGGGATTGCGGCAGGGCGATTCGGGAGGTTCGGGATTATGGTTGGAATCTGTCTGTGGCGCTTCCCAGCCCGCAGGAGTGACCTTGGACATGCCAGGCACTCTTGTTGTGCCTCAGTGTCCCCAGATGGAGGGCAGCAGCCCCTTTTGGTGCCAAGGGGTTTAGTCCTGGAGCACCCCAAGGTGGACCCTGTGTGCTCCCCAGGTGCTCAGAGGAGGTGAAGACCCCAGGGGAAGAAGTGAGCAAAGCCAAGGTGCACTACAACGTGGAGTTCACCTTCGACACCGACGCCCGCGTGGCCATAACCATCTACTACCAGGCAACCGAGGAGTTTCACAATGGGGTGGCGAGGTGAGGGGTCCCAGCCAGGCCTGTGTCACCCCCCAGCTTGGCCTGTGTCCCCCCAGGCTTGGTGTGTGTCCCTGGCTGGTGGACGTGGAGCCTCGCCCCCTGAGCATCTTTCCTCTTCAGGACAGGGAACAGCTGAGGGTGGTGCTGACATTGGAGGGGGGCTCATTGTTTCCCCAAAGTGCCACCACCGGGTCTTTACCAGCCCCTGCCACCTCCTTCCCTGTCACATCCTGCTCCCTCTTTTTACCCTCAGGTCACAATGGAGACCAGGGAAATAATTCTTCCCCCCAAACCCCTCCAGGTTGGCTGTGGAGTTGTCCCTGTCCCCTCCCATGCTGTGCTGGCTGCCCTGTGTTTACTTTACCCTGTGGATTATTTTAGCCCTTTTTACACCTTCACACCTCAGCCCCAAGAGGCATCTGGGAAGGGAGGAGTGACACACACACCCCCTCCCATTTTCCTGGCATCTCGGTGATCTGGGGAGAGCAGGAGGAGCGTGGGGACAGCCCTGGTGCCCTGACCCTGTCCTCTCCCCACGGGACAGCTACACCCCCAGGGACAACAGCCTGCAGTCGGAGACGGTGCACTACAAGCGGGGGGTGTGCCAGCAGTTCTGTGTGCCCTCCCACACCATCGACCCCTCCGAGTGGAGCGAGGAGGAGGTGGGTGCCCCCAGCCCCGACATCATCCCATGGAGATGGAGGTGGGGTGAAGCCTCAGCGCTGCTCCATCTCACCAAGCCCACCCTGTCTCTCTCCAGCTGGGCTTTGACCTGGACCGCGAGGTTTATCCCATGGTGGTGCAGGCAGTGGTGGATGAAGGAGAGGGTGAGGAGGGGGTTCCTTGCTGGGATGGCCTTTCCCCGTTTGCTGGCATTGTGATGCCAGCTGGGCAGAGCCTCCTGCGTTTCCTCACTGCTGCTGTGGCTCTGCCCGTGCCCCTGCACGTCCCCTGAGCCCTGCGTGTTCCTTTGTGTCTTGCAGAGCACAGTGGGCACTGCCACGTGCTGCTGGCCACCTTTGAGAAGGTAAGTGCCAAGCTGGGGCCATCCTCCCCCTCCTGCCTTCATCACCCACCAGGTACAAGAGCCTGGAGAATCCCTGGGAATCGGATGCTGCTGGGCTGGGGATGTTTTGGGCGGCTCCTCAAATCCTGGGATCATTCCCTCATTTTAAGTATCCACTTCTAAGGCATTTGGGCTCAATTCCCGCTTCCTTCCTCCAACAAGTCTCCAGCTCTGCAATGTGTGTGACCTCCCACAGCTATCTGGTGCTGGGCTGCCAGGAAAAGCCAGAATTCCTGCAGAATGGGCTTGTTGGGAGCAGTGACAGCCACAGGTTGGGTGGGTGCCCTGGCACAGCAGCCCAGGGCTGCCCACCCATGTGCTCCTTCCTCCCCCCAGCACAGTGATGGCACCTTCTGCGTGAAGCCCCTCAAGCAGAAGCAAGTGGTGAGTGTTGGGGTGTCCCTGAGGTACAGATGTCCCTGCACACCCTGCAGGGAAAGCACTGAGGGGTTTTGGGGAGCCCCAAAAGCCCTAAGCCTCTTCCAGCCTTGCCCCTGCCTCCCAGGGAGTGCAATTTTGAGGTTATCGGTGCAAAGGCAACCCCTGGATGTTGGGGAGGAGGAGGGCTGGCCCAAGCAGGGGGCTGGGAGCCACAGGGGCTCTGGGCAAGGTGTCTCTGCTCCTCACCCCTTCCCCGTGGGATTGCAGGTGGATGGCGTGAGCTACCTCCTGCAGGAGATCTACGGCATCGAGAACAAGTACAACACACAGGACTCCAAGGTGTGTGCCTGCATTCCCCTGCCTGCATCCCAGGGGTCTTCCCTCATCCCTTCTTCCCTTCCCCTAGCCCAGCTCTGGCCACCGAAACACGCTCAGGGCAAGAGTTTGCAGCACAGCACAGAGCTGGTGATGGCTGGGGACACTTTGTGTTGGCATCGAAGCTGCTGGAGGCAGAAAACTGAAGGATTGAGCTTTCTCCCCATCCTCTGTGGTCCTTTGAGGGAAGGGTGGTGGCTTAGATGTGGAGCATCAGGCTCAAGGCACGGGATGTGCCTTATGCTCTGCTCTAATAGGTGAAAACTGGGGTGAAAGTTTGGGTTTCTGTTTCCTTCGGCCTCACTTCCCAGCCTTCTGGAGGAGAGGAACGTGGTCCCAGGGGGGGCATTTCAAGAGCAGGCAGCCCATGGACACAGGCAGAACTCTCCCTGGGCACCCACATGGGCTGGGCACCCCCGAGGCCAAGCAGTTCCCTCCTGTCCCTTGGGCAGGTGGCCGAGGATGAGGTGAGCGATAACAGCGCCGAGTGTGTGGTTTGCCTGTCGGACGTCCGGGACACGCTGATCCTGCCCTGCCGCCACCTGTGCCTGTGCAACACCTGCGCCGACACCCTGCGCTACCAGGCCAACAACTGCCCCATCTGCAGGCTGCGTAAGGCCCGGGGGCAGCTTGGGTGGGCTGGGCAGCATCTCTGGGAACGGGCTGGCATCTCTGGGAACGGGCTGGCATCTCTGGGAACGGGCTGGCATCTCTGGGAATGGGCTGGCATCTCTGGGAACGGGCTGGCATCTCTGGGAATGGGCTGGCATCTCCCACCCTTGAGCTCTGCAGTCCCTCTAGTCCCACTGGGGATGCCCCTCTTGAGAAACGGTGTCATTTTATGATAGGTCTCCTTTCAATGTCTGGTTTTCACCCCTCCCTTTCTTCCCTGCTGCCGCAGCTTTCCGAGCCTTGCTTCAAATCCGAGCCATGAGGAAGAAGCTGGGCCCGCTGTCGCCCACCAGCTTCAACCCCATCATCGCCTCGCAGACCTCCGACTCCGAGGAGCACTCGGTCAGTGCCTGCCTGAGGGTGGGACCCCAGCCTCTTCCACCAGGATGGGGATGTTTGGGGATCTGTGTGTCTCTGAAGAACAGGGTTTATTTACTTATTACAAATTCATCTTGCAAAAAAATGCAGGGTTGATGTTACAGGAAAAAAAAAAGAATAAAGGTTTTTGGCAGGGTGTCCATTCCCTAGGTTTGAGCTTCTTCCTGGGGCATTTTGATCCCACTGGGAGTGAGGGGATCAGCAAAATGGCCTAGGGAGGATCCTCAGCCCATCTTCCCCCCTCCCCAGTCCTCGGAGAACATCCCCCCGGGTTACGAGGTGGTGTCACTGCTGGAGGCTCTCAATGGGCCGCTGACGCCGTCGCCGGCCGCGCTGCCCCTGCGAGCGCTGGGGGATCCCCCGGGCGTGGGGACCCTGCCCTCGTACGGCAGCGATGGCCCCCTGCCCCCCCTGAGGGCCCTGTCACCCCTGGAGCGCCTGCCTGACTGCGGCCCCCCGGGGCTCAAGCTGAAGAAGAGCATCTCCAAGTGAGTAGTGGGAGCCTGGGGCACGCTGGGGCCCTGGGGGCTGTGGGCAGGGGTGGAACTCTCTGCTTTGCTCCTTTGGCCAGGTCCATCTCGCAGAACTCCTCCATCCTGCCCGAAGAGGAGGATGAGAAGTCGTGCACCGAGTCAGAGCTGAGGGTATCCAGGAGGAGATCCCCAGCCCGGCATGAGGAGGTGAGCAGCGAGGGGACAGCACGTTTGGGCGAGGCTTGGGACCAGAGAGGCTGCCTGGGGTTGCCCCTCCTGGCTCTTCCTCCATCTATAAGGATGCCTGGAAGAGATGGGCCATCCATGCTGAGTATCCCCCATCCCATCCTTCCCATGGGTTCCTGTTCCAGGAATGTGGTGCGACACCAGAGAGTGAAAATATCACCCTGTCATCATCAGGAGCCATTGACCAGTCCTCGTGCACTGGGACACCCCTCTCCTCCACCATCTCGTCCCCAGAAGGTACAGCATGGAGGGGTTCATAGGTGCTGGCAAGGCAGGAGAGTGGCATCGTGATCTCAGGACTGTCACACTGTGGGGGGATGCAAAGAGGGGTGGCATGGCCCCTTCTTACCCTGCCATGGACATTGGATGGAGCCCCAGGGCGTCCCTCTGCTTTGTCACCTGTAGATGGAGATCATGGGGATGATGCCTGCTTTGTCACCTTGTAGACCCAGAAACTGGTGGCTGTGAGCCCTGGGGACCTGCTGCCGGTAGCTTTGCACCCATCACGTCTCTGTGGCACGCAGCCAGTCCTCCCTCTGCACCCCACACCTCCGCATTAGCCCCCTTCCATTAGTGGGTGCTGTGCTGTGACTCCCACCAGCGGCTGGGGGGGTCCAGCGGCCCCCTCAGCCCCTGCTCTCCCCCAGAGCCCGTGAGCAGCAGCCTGGCTCAGTCCGTCATGTCCATGGCCTCCTCCCAGAGCCAGCACTCCCAGCTCAGCACCGACACCGTGTCCTCCATGTCTGGCTCCTACATCGCCCCTGGCACAGAGGAGGAGGAGGAAGAGGAGGAGGAGGAGGAGGAGGACGTGCTCCCCTCACCTGCGGCCGCAAGTGGCACAGCCTCTGATGGAGAGGTAGGGACTGGGGGTTGTTGGTGGAGCCCAGGGTGGAGAGCTCTCCCATGGGATGTAGCTCCTCCTCCAAAACCACTGGCACCAGCCTTTTTTTGCTTTTGTTCCATCTTTCCCACCTTCCTCCTACAGTCAACACCTGTGGAGTCCCCAGATGTAAATTTTGTCAGCATCTCTGCCGAGGAGCGTGATGCCGAGGTAACCATCACCATCCCACGAGGAGCTGGGAGCTGTGGTGTCACCTGGCACCATGGGGGGATCCCAGTTGTGCCCATGGAGGGGGAAGCTGTGCAGCTGGCACCACATTCCACCAGGGCTGAGCTGGGGAAGGGGCTGCCCTGGGGATGGATGGGGCACTGGGGCTGTGCCCCACTGATTCTCCTGCTCCGTGGAATCCCCAGGGCCAGGGATGTGCCCCCGAAGGGACCTGGGAACAGCCCCTGGCACAGCCCTGGGCTAACACACACTGCCTCTTGCCTGTGCCACAGGGCAACGATGTGCTGGAGGACGAGGACGCCTCTCCCACACAGGAAGATGGTAAAAGGCCCTGGGCCCTTGTTGTCCCCTCGCTGTCACCGTGAGTGGGGGGTGCTGTGCTGTCCCCAGCTCTCCTGCTGCCATCAGGGACAGCCCTGGGGGCTCTGTGGGAGCCAAACCTCTGTCACAGCAGGGACACCCATGGGGGGCTGAGCACCAGTGGGTGGGGGGAGCCAGCTGGCCACAGGGACCCCAGAGAGTTCAGTGTGGGACATGGAGCAGGTGATGTGTGCAGGATCCAATGGTCTTTTCCAACGAGCCAAATGGGAAAGAGGTTTCTCTCTTTGAGCTTTTTCCCTTGCCAAGGTCTTTTCTCAAATCTCTGGAACTCTCCCCTGTAGAAATCAGTGTCTGGGTTGATTCCCATAGGAAGGGGCTGCAGAGCTGTTCCCCCTGGGATGCTTTCCTCACTTTCTTTGGCCTGTCCTCAATGTGCTTTCACAAGTCAACACAGACACATCGAGGGCTCCTCTTGCCTCCTCCCCTGAGCTCAGCCAGCCAAGGAAAGAGGTGGTCACCTCCATGCCACCAGCCACCAACTGCCCTAGATTGTTTTTGGGCAACAGGGAGGCCCACAGTGTGCCCTCTCCCACATTTCCAAGTCTCTTTTCAGCAAAAATACAACAGAACTATTTCCCCATCCAACCCAGATGCTCAGTCAAGCTGGAAAGCAGGAACACCCATGGAACACCCATCTCCAAATCATGGCCTCTGACCTGCAGAGAGCCTCATGCTGATGGGGAGACTCAGGTGTAACAAATAGGAACAACCAGGGGCTGTGGTGGACACCCACGGGCATCCCAACAGCTCTGGGAGCAGGATGGCGTTTCTCCTTAGGACACAGTCCTGCGCCTGTTCTCAGCAGGCACATTTGGGAACATCCCTCCTGAGGTTTAGTCACCTGCATCTGATGGATGCAGGTAAGAACCTGGAGGCTGATCTGTTGTAGAAGCGATGCTAAGAAGCAGAGTGACCCCCCTCATCCCCAAAAGCCTCCATCCCCCCCTGCAAAAGCTTGGCTACGGCTTCTTTTGCCCCACGCATCCAGCTACTGCCTCTTCCCGGCATCCACGCAGCTCTCACTGCACCGCTGGTGCTGGAGAGGCTCCTGCAGGAGGTGATGGGTGTCACCCCAGCCTGGCTGTGCCAGAGGGAAGGTTTGGCTGAACCTGTTGGTTGGCAGGTTGGTGCGCGTGCCCGCGGCCGCATCGTCGCTGTTCCGCTGCCCTCCGATGCGGCCGCTGCGAGGGAAGGAGCAGCTTGGGCCGTGCCCAGGCGTTATTGTCCACTCTTCACCCGCTCCCACACAGATGCATCGTTTCTATGTCATTTTTTGTTTTGAAAGAGGCTGGGGAGGGGAGAGGAAAAGCCCCAGAAATCCCACCCCCCAGTGCTAAAAAGGCGACATCGAGCCCCAGCCCGGCCGAGTTAACTGCCTTAACTCCCTTCCAGGCCCGAGGACAGGCGCTTTCCTCGGTCTGAGGTGTGACAATAACAATGACATGGGCATCGCACACGTGAAAGCGCTGGACAATAAACTGTGCTCTGAGGCCTGCTTACCTGGTGAGTGGCCGTCTGCTGAACATGAACTTGGGGTGGGGGGGACAGTTCCACTCTTCCCTGCATCCCCCCAGCCCTTTGCATCCATCCCTCCTCTCCCATCACCATCATTCCCACCATCCTGGCCAGGTTGTCCTCACTGCACCCCTCCACCTGTCCCTGTGTGGGGCTGAGCACCAGAACACGTCACCATCCGTAGGTCAGGGTGGCCTGTCCAGACTGGGACATCCCCAGGCAGCTTTGCTGGCATTCTCTGTCCCTTGGCCAGGGGCTGCTGGCACTGCAGGAGGCACCAGACCTCCCTAGGATGGTGGTTGTGTGGTACTGCTGTAGCCTGGTACAGGCTTGTGGTGGGCACAGCAATATTTTGAGTTGGGATGTGATCCACAGGCAGTCCAGCTGTACAGCAGGAGCTGCCTGTCCTGTCCTCCTCTTCCTCCAAGGCCAGGGAGATGGGGTGTGTCCATCAGGTCACCTTTCTACAGAGCCCCAGCATTCATCTGTCCCATTTCTTCATGCTTTTTCCCCCACCCTCCTTCCATTTCTGTTTCCTCCCAGCCTCTCTCCATCCCCCTTTTTTTCTTCCTTCCCCCCAGGCTCCTCCGTCTGCGTGAAAGTTCATGTTCGCTCTGTGCCAACACGGTTTTCTCCACCCACGCTTGTGCCCCTTCCCTGCCCAGAGTTGCCCAAAGGTGACAAATGTATTGAACACCCCTGGCCCCTGTGTGGAAGGGGGCAGTGGGCTGGGGACCCTGCCCAGACCTGCAGGCTCTCCTCAGCCTGTGCGTGGGGAAACGAGCCAAAAAGCCAAGACAACACCCTCTGAGGGGTCTCCCTCAATACATTTGTGGACAAGCTGAAAGCAACTCTGCCCCTGCCTTGCCCCTTCAGCTGACTTTGTGGCAGGTCCCAGACCTGCAGCAGGTACTGGAGAGCCAAGAGAGTGGGTGAAACCCACTGGAGGGAGGCAAAATCCTTTCTTCTCCCCTTCTCCTTTGGGAAAGCCTCCTCTCCTGCTGCCTTGCCTGTTCCTGCTGGTTTCTGTGCTGGAGAAACACGGCTGAGGCTCTTGGGGAGGAACAGGCGCCTGCCACAAAAGCCCTGTGTCCCCCCCATCACCCTCTGTCAGCAGCTGGCTGAGTCCTGCTGGCCTGGAGGGAATGGGGAGGGAGCTGGGGGTGTCCCAGCAGCACCTCTGCTTTGCTGGAGGGCCTGGCAAAGCATCCCTTGGCTGTGGCAGTGGCCAAAGCCATCCTTGACTGCATCCCTCTTGGTTGTGCTGGGGGGAGGATGTGGAAGGGAGAGCTTTGCAGCCCAGATGGCTCTGGCACAGGGTCAAATTCTTGCTCTGCTATGAGGAGGGCACTGGCCTTGTCCCCTGCCTGGGCTGGGGTGCAGGAGCTGGTCCCTGGGCTGGGCCCAGCCAAGGATGCCCTCTCCATCCTTTGGCCACCACACCTGTCCCTGTGTCCGGCAGCTGTGGCCCTCGGCACGAGCTGTGCTGCATGAGAGGGGTGAGCCAGCCTCGGCATTTGTGGGGAAAAGCAGAGGGCTGCCCCCTGTGCTGGGACCAGGGGCAGAGGAGGTGCAGGGTGGGGGCTTTGGGGGCTGTCCATGGTCCCCTGGGAATGGCAGACACGATGTTCTCCACCCCTTTTCACTCACTGTAGGATACAAGGCATTTTTCCCACATGATAACAGATAGCGATCATTGATTTCTGACTTTCCTTTCTGAGTTGTTGCACCAGTTTTTGTAGATCAGGATGTTCCAGCAGGTTTTAACTGGGGTAATGTCCATTCCAGTAGGGGTTGGAGACGAAGTGTCATGTAACACATCTAACATAACACTTTGGTGCAGTTTCAGTAGGGAGCAGCTGAAGTGACACCCTGCTCTATAGGTGAAATCACAAATGCATTGATTCAAAGCTGTGTCTTTGTGTCATCCACTGTTAAATTGTCACATGGGGTCCTTAGACACACACACCCTTATCCTGTGGGTACTGGGATGGATTCAGGGTCATGGTCAGGAGACATTTCAAAATGATAGCCACAGTTCTGTGTCCAAACACACAAGTTAGGCTATCAAAATATTACTTTTACATATAAACCCCTGCCATTCTCTCACCACACAACCACCTACATCAGTGGTTTGCCATGCATGTGTATGATGGTTCTTAAAAGCCCATGCTCAGTGCTCCAACAGATCTAATCCTGTTCCTACCACAGGGATTTGGTTCTTGCTATGTACAGAAGCACTGTGTATTGCCAAGACAAATGCTGTGACCTTGCTAGTGATGGGGACATAAGAAAATTCGATTAAAGACTGCCAGGATTGAAACACCCTTTCAAATTTCAATGAATAAAAGTCCCTTTTCCCATTCAGTGATTATCCCAGCACTGGCAGAGTGTAACCACAACCAAGTTGGAATACAGCTGAGTGTGGAAGACACTGCTTTGGGTAATTCCCAGACCATCAGCCAGTTGGTCATTAGCATTTGGGTATTTTTGGTGTTTGAAGCTGACTACTGTGCATTCCCAAGAGCAGATAAGGAAGACCTTAAGGGCTGATCTGTAGTGTTGAAATTATTAATGGTTGCACTTGATTGATCAGTTAGAGTTGGAAAATTGATATTATTCAATATTCCAGTTCCCAATATATCAGTTAGATGTGTGAGATAAAAGCCAGGAAAACCACCCAGTAGAGGAGGTAACAGTAAAAGATGAATGTTATGGTCTGATAGCAGAAACATTGGTCTGAATCTCTTTAAGGACTAGGATTAAACAATATTTGTTGTTGTTCAACCAATTTGACCTTGAAATGTTACATAGGTTTTATATATATAATTTAATAATTATATTAATTATAGTAATTATAATAATAACTTATTTTTATATATTTATATATTTTTATATATGTACATACATGTACATATACATATATATACATAAACGCACACATACACAAACACATATATATTTTTATATATATATATATGAAATGTATAGGTTTTGGAGAAGTTTTTGGAGCAGTTGTGGAGGTTATGATGGGCACCCTTAAATCCTCTATGGTCCAGTCAGCTTCTGTATCATAAGGAGCTAAGATCAGTATTGTGTCTTTAAATTTACAATCCTTTGGGCTCATGGAAAGACAGAGTGGGGGTGTTCCATATTTTGTGATTTTGTTTTGGCTGTATCATTGATAAAACTTCCCAGAGCCTGTACCCAGTTCATGACAACCCCATTCACTGGTTGTAGGGAAGGCAGTAGCATCCTGGCCCTTGAGACCTGTGCTGTTCAAGAGTCAACATCTAGGACAGTCTCCAAGCTGGTGACATTTGATAATGATGGTTTTGTCTTCTCTGTAATAGACGAAGGCGAGGGACGTGGTTCCTCAAAGTTTCCTTTGAAATCTCTGCAGATTTCAATCTGTTGGGAAAGAGCACTGGGAGGAGGCGAAAGTCCCCATCCCAGGGATTTTAAGACACGAGGTTTAACTAAACCTATAGATCCGTGTCCTTGTGTGGATCCTGCAGACCAAGGGTTGCAGGGGCTGTCTCCAGGGTTCAGAGCATCCTCTGGCCACAGCCTCTGCCAAGGGAAGGGTGGCAAAAACAGCTTTGGAAAGAGAAACTGGGGAAAAGCATCTCCCAGAAAGGCTGGCACTGAGGTGGGGGGCTGCAAGGCTGTTGTAGAAAACCTGAAATCCCCTTGCTGGTTTAAAGCCAGAGATGCTCTGAGCTGTGAGCAGTGGGCTGGGCGAGCTGGTTGGGTTTCACCAGGATGGGATTTGGGAGCTGCTCTGCCCAGGGCAGATCTGCCAGCTGCTGACAGCAGGGGAGACCCCTCCAGCAGCACAAGGGGTGGGAGGTGGGTGGGCACAGGGCTGACACCCTGCTCCAGAGCCAGACCATGTCCTGCTGCCCCAGCCCTGCTCCTCGGCAGCCTCACCAGGGTGCACTGAGCAGAGCTGGGTGTCTGCTCTGGAGCACTGCAGTGACTTAGGCAATATCAAGCTCTTAATGGGATTTCCGTGTGCATGTACGTGTGGTCCTGTTTAATTATCCATTCCCTCCGGGATCTGCAGACTTAACATGCCTCGCTCTCCAGCCTGAGCTCGCCATGAAAAGCCAGTGGAAATGGCAGCTGTCACCTCCCATAAATCAGCAGGCAGCAGGATTTTGTTGCTCTCCCTCTGAGAAAGCCTCAGCCCTGGGCCTTGGCATGCCTCACACAGTCCCTCTGCCTCAGAGCTCCCCTGGCCACAGGGCTTAACCTCTCTGGAGGGCGCAGCCAAGCTGCCCTAAGCGTGCACCCCCTTCCTAAGGGCACCACGCAGCCTCTGATGGCTTTGGTGGTGGGACACAAGCCAGGGGCCGAGCTCTGCCATCACCCAGTCCCAGCTGAAGGCTGCAGCCGGAGAGGAGGCATGCGGGCACCCAGCTACACCCCAAGCACATCCACCCCTCGGTTCCCCTTGGCACCAAACCCCGGGTGGCTCCACGCATGGGGACCCCTCCCTCCGTGCCCGGCACAGCTCCCGGACCCCCTGGCAGGCGGTGAGCCCCCCCAGACCCGCCTGTCACCTCGTGTGTGCATGTCCCCGTGTCCCCGAGCCGCCGCCGCTCCTGCCTTCACCGTGTGCCTTCTGGTCTCTCCCGCCTCGCAGCCGCCGTGCCGGACTCCTGCCCCATTAACATTGAGGAATAGGTGAGACCCCGAGACCCCCAGAGCTGCGCCCGCCTCGTGCCGTCCCCCGGGGGGTTGGAGCTGGGTTGTCACCCGTTGCTGGTGGCCCCGTCAGTGCCCAGGTGACATCCCTTGGGCACCTGCATGTGGCCTCTGGTTGGGCAGAGGGGGCACAGGCAGCCCCCTTCATTTGGGTTATTTAAACCCAGCGGTGGTCGCGCTGTGCTTCCCGTTTGGCCCTCAGCGTTCCTGAGGAACTGGGGGTTTAAGAGGCTCCCCTGGCCTGGAGAGGTGAGTTCAGGCACCCCCCAGCCCTCACTGCACCCAAAACCCAACGGGGGGCTGGGGAGGTGGGCGTTACTTTGGGAGAATAAATCGTATCCCCCATGAATAAACCAGCCGAGTGCACCAGTGGGCTTTGGGAGCCCCTAACCCCATTTTCTCCCCCCAGGCCCAGAGGCAGCCAACAACAACGTGGGGCTGCAGCAGACCTGGCCCCGCTGCCCCCCCGGCTCCCGGGACCCGGAGCAGGCACCGTGGGCCCTGCCCGTGTGAGGGCTCAGCCTCGGTGGGGGCACAGACCCCCCTGCCCACCCAGAGGGTGTCTGGGCACCGTGGGCATCGCCACCTCCACCCCTCGGCTGTACCAGGACTGATTTTCAAAAGAAAAGACGGTAACCTCGACTTTTCTGTGGGGGCTGAAAGCCATGTCACTTTGGAGCCCCCCATTAGCACCTTCCCATTCCCCAGCCCTAACGGGGACGGGCTGGGGTCCCCTCCTGCCCCCCCGGTCACCTTACACCCCCAGGCTCCTCTCCTCCAATGTGTGGAGCAGATGGGACAGGGTCACCTCACTGAGGGGGTTCTGGGATGTGGGTGGGTGGGGACAGTGGGAGGATGATGTTCAGGGGTGTGGGTTCAAGGGTGAGTGTTGGGGTTGGAATCCTTGGTGCATGAGCTGGTGACTCTCATGGGGGGCCGGCCCCCCCCAGGTTTGCTGGCTCGTGCCCCTGCCCTGCCGTGTGCTGTCCCCATGCCATGGGATGTCCCCATTGATGCACTGGCAGTAGTGGTGCCCTCATAGCTCCCCCTCCTCCTGCTCTCCCTCTGAGCAGCACCTGGGCTCCTGGGCCTGGCCCTGAGGTTGCTTTTCCCCAGGGCATGCAGTAGGGTGGCAGGGGTGGGCAGGAGCCCTGGTACCACCCCCCAGCCCTGCCAGCCTGCTCCTGGGGCATTGATAATTTATCCTCTCTGTCTTCCGCCCTGCTGTGAGCTCAGGGCTCTGGAACAAGTGCCAAAAGTGTCACCCCCATCCCACCCGTCCTGCCCTCCCATAACACTTTGTAGCAAGGGGTGGATGAGGGTGTGGAGCCCATCCCTCTGACCAGCACTGGGCTGGCAGTGTAAGTGGATTTTGCTCCAAGGGCAGATACACAGGGATAGTAAAGGAAGAGGGATAAAGCCACAGACCCTGGGGGCCTGGTGGGGCCACTGGCAGAGGCCACGCTCTACTCCAGAGAGCATCAGGACAGTCAGAAATCGCTTGGAAATCACATCAGACCCTGCATCCCAATCTATTGAGCTCTGGAGCTGTTTGGGGCAGCCCAGGGTGGGAAGCTGAGCCTTCCTTTTCGCCACCTGTTTTTGTCACATGGCTGTGGCAGCAAAGCCTCCTCTTTGCAAAGCCACCTTAGAACAGAGGTGTTCATGCACTGAAAGCAGTGTCCCTGGAGGGGTATTTGTGAGAAGCAGGTTCCCAGTGCCATCCCCATGGCAGAGCATGGGCTGTGCTGGGGATGGCTGTGGCTCCTAAAGAGGGATGAAGCCCTTTTTGGGGCTGGGGGGTATTTTCTCTGCCTGGCTCTCAGCCAGGGCCACGGTAGCTGCTTGTTCTGCGGCCCCAGTGCGGGTCCTGCCAGAGGTGGGTTTGGAGGCAGCCGTCCCTCTCTCCTCTGGGCTGGCTGTCTCCTCTGTGCTCAACAGCTCCCAAATTCCTCCCTGGGAACCCAGGGCTGGCTGCTTGATCTCCAAAATGCCATCCTGTGGCATGTGAGGTGGGAGCTGCAAACAGCAGGGAGGGATGAAGTGGTGGGGACAAGTCTTGTGCCCCATTTGGGGATGCACTGGGTGTCCCAGCCCCAGGGAGCCACAGCACCTCACAGGGAGAGCTTTGGAGGTTCACCATCGTGCTAAGCTAAGAAAATCATGGCAGCCATCTCTTCCCTAAGTCTCCAGCAAGGGCAGGGGAGAGAAAATTGGGCTGATGCTCCAGGGGCATCTCATCTACCACAGCCCAGCCTTCCTCATGGTTTTGAAGGGGACAAAGACAGCTGGCCTGGCACCCTGGCACAGGGCGCAACGGTGCTTGTGGCTGCCAGCAGAACGAGGAGGACTTAGGAGTGACCCTGAGGGTTTCCTGGCTTCTCTGAGCGGTGTCCCCAAGGCTGCAGGAGCAGCCAGACAAGCTCACGAGGCGGACGCAGACCCGGGGTGGCTGTGGGTGAGCGCTACCCCTCGCTCAGAGCGACCGTGGCCGCGATGGAGAGGAGCCCAGAGGATGCTGTGGCTGAGCAGCGCTGCTGCCTGGCTGTGAGCAAAGAATCCATCCTCTGGGTGGCACAGGAGAGACGGGATTTGGGCATGAGTGACACCAGTGCCGTCCTTGGCCACCCAGAAGGGATAAGGGGCAGGCAGGAGCTGCCAGCACAGCGTGGGGTGAAAGGTGACAGCCCCTTGTGTCCCTCTTGTTCCAGTGACCCACGTGTCAGGGATTTAAGGAAGGAAACCAGATTGCTGCTTATGATTTTGCTTTGAGCATGTTTTGGATTTTAAGAGTATGTTTAATAAAGGGTATCTTATGTCGACAAAGTGTCCAGAGTCATTTTGTGGTTGCAGGGTGAGGGCAGTCAGGGTCTGGGGGGCTTGGTGTGTAAAAACCCTTTTTGGCTGGGAAGACCCACTTACCTGTCACCCAGGTACCTTCTCCAAAACAGCCCAGCTGATTCAGATGTCCTAAAACACTTTCAAACTGCATTCCCGACTATCCTAATTCCTGCCAGGGTGGAGAAAGGGCAAATGCAAACTAAAGCTCTGCAGGAAGAGTCTGACTTGGGGTAGAGGCATCTTCCTGGTGTGTGGTGTGGGTGGCCCCTGTCAGTGCTGGGATGGATGAGGACACCCAGAGGGGGAACTTTTCCTGGGGGAGAAGAGGAGCAACAAAGAGCTGCGAGCTCATGCAAGAGAAATCCCTCCAGGGGTGGGGAAGAAAATGTGTGCTGGGAGCTGAAGTCTTGAAGGTGAGGAGGGCTGTAAGGGGGATTATAATTTGGGTTTAGTAGAAGGGGCTGATGATAGTGGGAGGAAGCAACTTGCAGCTAAATTAGAGTCAAAATCAGAATCAATCAGATTGGAAAAGGCCTCTGAGATCATTGTGTCCAGCACATGACTGAACAAGCTGGAGGGGATGGATTGCAGATGGTCAGATCCTTCAAAGGGATCCCCCCCGGCCTCTGCTAAAGCTCTTGGAACAGCAGTTAGGGGACAGAGATTTCTTAGAGAAGCCTGTGGATGCAGTTTTTTTTAATTACAGGCAGACTCCATCCTTTATGTTTGGAATCTGCCAGCCTCACTTCAGCTTTGCCCTCATCGCTGTGGGTGCATCAGGAGCAAGAAATAGGATGGGGGCATAGGTAGGAGGAAAAGGGCTGGGGTTGCCCCTGGAGGGGCAGGACACAGGTTTCCACACAATCACAAATGGTTTGGGCTGGAAAGGACATTAAAGATCATCCAGTTCCAACCCGCCCCCACACCAAAGTCTGGGACACCTTCCACTACCTCAGGTTGCTCCAAGCCCCATCCAACCTGGCCTTGAACTATTCCAGGCATGGGGCATCCACAGCTTCTCTGAGCAGCCTGTTCCACCACGCTCACAATCGTTTCCTTCCTCTAACCCAGTCTAAACCTACTCTCGGTTTGAAGCCGTTCCCTTTTCCTATCACCACACGGCCGCTTCAAAAGTCCCTCCCCAGCTTTCTCAGAGCTCCCTCCAGGTACTGGAAAGCCTCCACAAGGTCACCGCAGAGCCTCCTCCTGTCCCCAGGGCTGCGTTCGGCGGGGTCCCCCAGCATCCCTGGGTACCACCCCCGGTTCCCATGGCAACGCGCGGGCCAATGGCGTGGCCGGAGGATGTTTACGGGGCGTGGCGTCTCCCCGGCAACGCGCGAAGCCTCCCGGAGCCGCTACTTAACCCCGCACCGGGGCGGCCGCGGCTCACGGCGGCTCGGCGGGCACGGCCCGGCCCGGGCACCCCGACACCCCTGGGACTTCTCTTTCCCCTTCTCTTTTACTCCCCTCCTGCTTTTTTGTTTGTTTGTTTGGTTGGTTGGGTTTTTTTGTTTGTTTGTTTAATTTTATTTTTTTTTTAATTTTTATTTTTACCTGCCGTCTCCTGTTTTTCCAGAAGCTTCTTACTCTGTCGTGAACTTTGCCTGTCGGGGGGCGACACCGGGACGGGGTAAGGGGATGCGGCGGGATCGGGAGGGCGGTGGGACGGGAAGGGCAGCGCTGTTGGGGGCGGAGGGTCTGCGTGGGGGAGCGGCTCTGGTTATGCACCCTCCCGGAGCTCTCTCCTGGCCCACACACTCGGGATTTCGGGTTTACATCCACATCCCCGACACAGGACTCCACAAAGTCTGAAATTGCCGGCTCTCACTGACTGAGGGTTTACTTGGGGTGGGACCCTGCCACTTCCCCCAACCCACCCCTGAGTTGTTTCTGGGTACCACGGGAAGGTAAAAGCAGAAATAGCATAAAACCGAGAGAAACTGGCTGTGAGGGGTGAATCTTTAAAGTATTTTTGTCCTGGTGTGGAATACTGAGTTAGTCCTCTGAGAGCCAGGTATCCAGAGATGTGTGTTCCCAAGAAACAACCTCACTTTGTGGGATGGCGGGGCTGGATTTTGGTTGTTTGAGGGGGTTTTTGTTGTGTTTTTAAAAATTCTTTGTTTAGCCAAGAACTTGCTGGGCTAAGGTCAGTGGGTGACACTGAGGTGTAGGAGTTTGAGCTTCAAGGTGGTTCAATCCCTCAGGGCAGGCATGGCAGGTCCTTTGCACAGCACACCAGGGATGGGTCTCACCCAGCAGCTCCAGGAGCACCCAGGCTGGCCCTGCCTGGCTGTCAGAGAGAGACTGCACCTTGGGGAACCTCACCCCTGTTCCTGTTGTTATTGCAGGGTCTGCCCCATCCCTTCCCTCCCCTTCACGTGAAGCACTGAGGGAGGCATGGCGTGGCCAAGCCGAGCGCTGAAAGCCAAGGGCAAGTTGAAGTGTGTGGAGGAAGACCTGGATGACAGCCTGCCAGACCTCATGTGGCTGAGGGACTTCACGGTGGCCCAGACTGGCCTGCCTCAGTTATACTCTGGCTCAGACCCCCAGGACTGTTACACGATGAGTGAGAGTCTGTTCAGTCTGGTTGATTTTGAGTCCCCGTGCTCGCCCCTGGCTGCTGACCCGGCCTGCAAGGGCACACGCCACACTCCCTGCACGCCTGTCTCCTCCTCCACCTCCTCCACCACGCACCACGACGTGGCTGTGCCCCCTCATCTCACAGGGGACATCGACTACAAGACCAACCCTCATGTCAAGCCGCCCTACTCGTACGCCACCCTCATCTGCATGGCCATGGAAGCCAGCAATAAACCCAAAATCACTCTCTCTGCCATCTACAAGTGGATTACTGACAACTTCTGCTACTTCCGACACGCTGATCCCACCTGGCAGGTAGGAGATGTGGAGCCTTGGCCACTATCCCTGCAGGGCTGAGCAGGGCTTTCCACAGCCTCCACCCTGCAAGACAAGATTCTGCAGGGATGCTGGATCCCACTGGGAAAAGAGTGACACCAGCCACCAGTGGGGAAGGGCTGGAATGGGAAAGGACTTGGCTGGGCATGAATGCCACGGCCATCGAGGTGGCAGAGGGAAGGAGCCATTCTTGGGGAGAGCCCAGGACCATTTTGGGAGCAGGCAGGCACTCATTGGGCTCCTGGCACCTGAGACTCCTCTTGGTCTATACATTCCTGGAGTTCTCCTGGGGCCCTGAGTCCCTTGGGGTTGAGCACACATGGAGAAGTTGCCAGGTCGAGTGTCCCTGGGTGCTGAGAACCAGGCATGGGAGAGGGATGGAGATGTCACTTGTTGGACAAGTCTCTCTCTGGGGAGGTTCTGAGCAGAAATGCCTCTGCTTTCCAAGCAGGGCAGTGTACTGGGCTCCTGGCCCCAGGGACAGGCCAAGGAGGCTCCTTCACTGGGATGAGCTGGTGAGACCTGCAGAGGAAAGCCCAGGAGTGGTTAACTTGGGCTTCTGTCCCCAGCTAGGACAAACATGTCCCCTGGGGAGAGGGGACAGCCCCCAGGCTCACCAGCTTTGGGAACAGCCTGAAACCCAGGGGCTTTTCCCAGCCACCCTGGCTTGCTGCCCTCCTCTGTCACACCAGGAGACCTCTGGCACATGAGGTTTTCTAGGATATGGCAGGGCTGGAGGGCTCTAGGGGCTCATCCCTCCACTGGGGTTATTCCCATCCCAAATCCACTGTGTGTCACTAATCCTGATGGAGAACTCCACTGCAAAGCCCAGGCATTGCCCACCTTCTCTCCAGGCAGGTGGGTCTCCAGTGGCTCTTGAAGCCCATCACAGGGAAGGGAACCCCTCCCAGTCCCCCTCCAGGGCCATCTTGGTCCCACTCTTACATTCAGGGGACCTATGAAAGTGATTTGGATGCAGGAGCTGGGTGCCAGCAGGTTGACTTTCTCCTGCACACTTCATGGCTAAGCATTCACAACGTTTTTAATTAAATGTGTTCATTAAAAAAAGAAAGAAGGTTTTCAATTCCTCTCTGCAGAGATGCAGGGGGTACCCTGGGCCGTTGCAGGCAGGAATGATAAATATGTTGACCAGCTGAGTAATAATTCAGCCTGGGCTGACCAAAGTTTGGGATGGGGAGGAGAGATGGGCAGCAGAGAATTCAGCTTTCAAGTCTCTGATCCTTGTAAAATTTCATTACACAGTAAAATTGGAGTTACCACAGCCTGGATTGTATGGGGGAATATCTGTATTCCTCCTTCTTCTTTCTTCTTTTTTTTCTCCTTCCTTTTTTTTTAATCTTTTGTTTCATTTCACTTTTTTTCACTTTTTTTTTCCTTCTTTTCTTTTTTTTTTCCTTTTCTTTTCTTTCTTGTTGTGGCTGTGTTCTCATCCCCTATCCCGATTCCCGTACGTGAAGACAGCCTGGAAAGGTCATGCCACCCATAGTCTGGGGGGGAGATGGATATATTCCTGTGGGAGCTGAGTGCTTTGGAGAGGAGCCAACAAACCCAAGGAGCTTCAGCCCAGAGGAGGGTTTTGTTGTTTGTGTGTGTGTGTGTGTGTGTGTGTGCACGTGCATGTTTTTCAACAGCTCTAAGCAATTGAGCCTTGTTTTTCCTATTGGGCACTACGGATTATGGATGAATAAGCATAAAGATATCCAGGCAACATTAAAGAAAAATAAACAACAAAAAAACCCAAAAAAACCCCCCCACCTCTGCCATATCCAATCTCTTAGTACAGTCCTGGCTTTGTGGAGTCCAATGCTGGGTTATTTACCCAATAACTGAGTTTCCTTTCTGATTATTCACATCACTCCAGGCACATTCAGGGTTTCAGAACAGCTTGATGGGAGTAGAAACTCCTCCTTTTCTTCCCCCCTCCTTTTTTTTCCCTCAGCTTATTTGAGCAGTGCCTGATGAAGATGCAGTGATTCCACACCAAGGTTCTCTGGGCCAGGAGGCACCTCTGGGGACACACAGGGTGGAACAGCCCACGTGTCTCTCCGTGTTCTCTCGTCTGATTTGTGCCAGCCTGGCCAGGGGAGGGCATGGTGCCTATGTTTTGTCCAAATATTTTCCTCTCAACACCACCAATAGACAGAGTTGAACTGGGGAATGCCAGCAGGGCTCTGATTGCTGTCCCCCCACAGTGCTGCCATATGCTGCCCCTTGTAAAGGGGCCACGGCCACATGGGTGTAAAGACCCACCTCTTCCTCCCTGGCACGGAGGATCCAACCTCCTCCAGCCTAGCTCTATGCCTAGAGCAATTCAAGCCAGTTTCTCCCAGTGTTCTGCATGATTCAAGGCCCCATGGCCCCAATTTCCAGCCAAGGAGAGCTGCCCAAAAGCTTCCCATTGGGTGGCAAGTCCTAGCTTGAGCCCCCTGGCTCCTGCCACCTTTGGCTGGATGAGACAGAAGGCAGGAAAACTGCTGGAGACTCAGGGCTTTGAGGGACTTTCTGCTGGGCATGTAGCCTTGGGTGTCTGGATGTTGCCAGTTCTGCTTTGTTTTCCCAAAGGTCCTTGCTGAAAACCTCCACCAGCCTACCAAGGCAGGTAGGTCCTGCAGCAGCAGACAAGCACTCAGCCTTGGTTTCTTTCTCTTTTGACTCCAGAATTCCATCAGGCACAACCTTTCCTTGAACAAGTCCTTCATCAAGGTGCCTCGGGAGAAAGACGAGCCAGGGAAAGGTGGATTTTGGAAGCTGGACCCGTATTATGCCAACCGGCTCAAGTACGGGACTTACAAAAAGCGGAGGATGTCTCCAGTGCAGATCCACCCAGCCTTCTCTGGGAGAGTCCAGAAAGAAGCACGGCATGTTGTCAGCCCAGCCACTTCCTCCTGCAGCTCCAACAGCGTCCTCGAGGCCAGCGTGGCATCGCAGCAGCTGCTCAAAGAGTTTGAGGAAACCACCAGCAGCCAGAGCTGGAGCCCTGTAGGTACCAAAGCGGGGCAGAAGGGCAAGCAGCCCTCACCCCTGCCCACAGCCAAGGCGTCCCGGCTTCCCAGCTCAGCCCTGATGACCCAGGAGGAGCAGACTGAGCTGGGATCGCTGAAAGGTGTCTTTGACTGGGAAACTGTCTTTAACACCAACCTCAACGGAGACTTCTCCACTCTGGTGGATATGGAGCTCCCACCTTCCATCAACCCCGTCACATGTGACCTAGACTGGACAGGACAAGGGCAACACATGGAGTGTCCCCAGGGGCAGGAACAAGTTGTCACCGAATCCAACCAGTACAGCCTGGACTTTAACGAAACCCTCATGGCCACAACTTTCTTGGAGCATCCCTGGGATGAAGGGACAAGCGATTACCTCTCCAACTGTGTCAACATTGACCAGGTGTTTGAAGACATCGATGCCTCTTTGCTGGCAGATGTCATCAACCTCAGCAGTCTGGCACGCCTCTTGTAAGACTTTTGTAGGATGCTCTCCCCAAGCTGGGACTTACAAGGGACAAGATTTCCTAGAGATGCCCATGGTGACTTTTACCAGCTTCATTGTAAGGTTATTCCCAGAAACACCAGGGGAAAAACCCCACCACCCCAGGAACTGCCTGCTGTGTCTCCAAAGGACACCTCAGAAGTGTCTAGTTTTCTCAAGAGAAGAAAGTTAACACTACTTATTTTTTTTACATTTTACTTTAAAAAAAGAAATGTGAATTAAGATGGGTTCTTTTCCATCAGGGCTAAAATTACCTGTGAAATCCCATCTAAGACATGAGATTCCTGGTGGCTTAGGATTTGATAGACTGAAGTGCAATTTCCACACCTCTTTGCCTCTCTGTTTCACTCTTTCCTTTTTCTGTCTCAGTGCAGTTGGTAGGTACAGTGTGATAATTAGCTGGTAAGAAAATACAGGTCCCTTCTGGATTCTCCACATTCAACATCCCAGCTGACTTGTGCCTAGGGAAGAAGAAAAGGTTTATAAACTCAGCAAGTGTGCCTCTTTAGACCTTTTTATATAATCTATTATATATTATATATTCAAAGAAATCTATATTTTTTAGCACTAGAATTTCTTAAGGGGGGAGGGGAAGACTGGAAATGCAGTTTGAGAGTTGTTTTATATTTTCACTGTTTAAAGGTTTTGTGTTCATTGTTCTGTAAAACAAGACCACACAAGGGAGAACTCCTGCACCAACAGGTTTTGTGAAGAATCCAGGAATTGGCCCTGGCAGGAGAGAAGCGGCAAGAACCAGGATGCTCCCAAAACCAGCTTTTGTATTTTTTGTACCCAAAACCCTTGCTGCAGTTGCCAATGGGTCTGGAGCACCATGAACCCTCTCTTTCACCTACTGACATAGCCCCTCTCTGCTTTTTTGGTCTGAGATTGTTGCTCTTCGCTTCTCCAGCTCTTCCATCAGGCTCCGGGTGCAAGGAGAACCCCACGGCTTGGCCCTCAGCTGGTGGTGATGGAGCCATTCCACACTGAGCACTCCCAGGTGGGACTGAGGAGGAAAGAAATCCACATTCAGGCTCCATCCAGGAGCTCAGGCCAAAAACTGCACATGCAACAGGCTCTGGGGGACAGCAGTGGAAATGAAGTCCCATCCAGCCGGGAGAGACGTCAGGATCGGTGTGCAGCGAGAGCGTGGCGGGGTCAGTGCAAGGTAACTTGGAAATATTTTGGGAGCAGAGCCAAACTCTGCTGAAACTTCACTTGAAGCTCTCAAGAACCAGATTCTTTGCCTCTGCTTTGCTGTAGGCTGTGAAAGGTAGAGCAGCCATTAGGTAGGAGCAAGTAGAAGCTGGAATTTTAATGGTGTGTCTTAGACTTGGCAAAAGAAGTGGAAGATTGTAATTAGATTCTGTTTTGGTTACAAAAGCACTTAGGAGGGGCTTTGGGGTCTGTGTAGTTGTTTGTATTGACAATGTTTCTTTTTATTTGCTGTTTTTCTTCTGTTTTCCTGCTTTGGGGATTATGTTGGAGAACTACAGAGATACTTGTGCAATTTAACTGTTTTCATGCAAATTATTTACAAATTTTAAAAAAATAATAATAAATAAAAAAAAATGGAGAAGGAAAAAATCCCTTTTGCCTCATTGTTTCCTTTCCCCAGCCCTGCTTGTAAACCCAGGAGCTCTCACACACTTGCACAACTGTGCAAATTCCCTGTGGGGAACCTGAGGCACGAACCAGCCCCAGTGAAACAATGGTTACACACCACCTATGTGACACAAGGTTGGCTGTGCCTGGTGTCCTGAGCCCTGGGAGCTGCTCCAACCCTGGGAATAGCCTTCCCTGGCCCTGCAGGGAGCTCCTGGGGCTGGCAGGTCCCTCTGCTTGTGCCATGTCACCACCTGGCCCTGTAGATGCTCCAAGATGCCCAAGTTTTGGGTACAGGGTGGGGAGAGGAGCTGCACAGAGGTCCCTCTCCAGGCCCTGTGTGGGGCTCCTCCAGCCTGGTGCTTTGGGTGCACCCACTCCTGCATATCCCATCCGTCCTGCCCTGAGGACACAGCCCTGCCCTTCTCCTGGGGAGTGCACAAGGAGCTCCCCAGTGATCTACAGGATCCCCTCAGCACCAGGCACTCCAGCAGCCAGACCCAGGGCTGCTACAGCTTCACCCAATCTAGCCAATCTCAACCCAAAATAAGCCCTGGGTTCGGCATAGACACTTGCCTTGGTCTGTGTGTGCTTTGTGGTGGGAAAGCAGGATGCTGACGTTGGGAAAAGGTAGGGTTATCCCTGGGGGAACAGCTTTGATGTGTCTGAAGGGGAGAATTTAGAGGCAGATATGGGCTTTCCTTTCAGCTTTGGGATATTGGGGGCCATGAATACCAGAAGGCATTAAGGAATTCCTTGTCCTGGCTTCTTCTCCTCTCAGCTCCTTGTTGGAAGCACTGGAAGAGCTATTCCTTTCTTCCCCCCTCCAGTACTGGTGGCACTTCAGGGCTGCAAAAAGCTGGCACTTCCCCTGCCCCTCAGACCACTTGTTTAATTCTTTTTGCCAGGCACAAACATGTAGTACTGCTTTCAAACCCCCTGGAAAAGAGAAGTCTCCAGCATCCCCACCCTGCCAGGGGACTGAAAAAACCCAAACTTGCCAGGAAAAAATATTCCAGCCTGGCAGAGACAGTCGAGGGGTTTAAAGTGAGAAAGGGTGAATATAAAGGAGGCACCAGGCAAGGCCTGAAACAACCCCGTTTTGTTCAGCAGCTGAAAGCAACCAAACCGACTTGGACGTGAATTTTCCCTTCTTTCAGTGAGATAATTTGGAGGGGGTGGTGTTTTTCCAAGCGGCAGCCAGGAGGTGCAGGAGCTGGGGGTGCTCTGGGCGGTGCCATCGCTTCCCATGGGGCACAAAGCGCGGCTGTGCTCGGGGCTGTGCTCGGTGCCAGGACGGAGGTCAGGACCCGGCAGCCGCGGACCTGCCCGGGCTTGCCGGTGGCAGCGGGGCTGCAGCCGGGGCTGGGGCTGGTCCAGCCCCGCGGGCTGTCCCGGCTCGCCCGGCACAGGGGCGGTGATGGGCTGGGGATGCAGCCGGGGCTGGTCCAGCCCCGCAGGCTGTCCCGGCTCGCCCGGCACAGGGGCGGTGATGGGCTGGGGATGCAGCGCTGGCGGTGTCTCCATCCTGCTGCAAATAATGAACCCAGAGCGCTCCAGCCCAGAGCTGGCCGCGTTTTGGGGCATCCACCAGCTCCAAAAACTCTCTGAAAGCTCAGCTCGCTGCCCTAGTGGGGTCCTTCCCCAGCTGGTTATTAAGCACATGACGATTATTCCTTTATTATTTATTTCTGCTATTTCCCCAGCCGTCCCCTCATCCATCATCCCTCTCTGATGGGCAAACATTGACACCTCAAACCAATCTCCCCTTCACAGAGGGAGAAAAAATATACACATAAGCCCTTCTTTTCTCTCCCTTTCTTGCCGTGTCTTTCTTTTCCCTCCATTGAGAGTGGGGCTGGCATGGAGCCATTCTGGCAACAGCCGGCTTTCACTTGCTAATCATCCTAAATATTGAAAATCAACCCTAGAATAAACAGCTCAAAGATTGGGGCCATCTCTGCTCTGTTTGGAAATGCTAATCTCACTGCCTTTTGTTTTCCTTGTGTGGATTTGGTGCCTTGAATTTGGAGGAGGTCACAGCTCATGGGTTCTCTCTTCATCCCCAGATTTCTAAATTTTTTTTTCCCTCTCATCGTAAAAAATTCAGTCCATTTTAACATCCTAGGCTGGGATGGTTGGAATGGTGAGGGGGGGAGAAGGGGGAAGCAGGAGGGAGGAGGGTAGGAAATGGACTCGCCTTGCATAGCAATGAATGAACCTCCAAAGTTTGGGAAAAAAACAGGTTTCCAAACATGCATCTGGGAGTTCACATGGATGTGAAATCTCCTGGGAGCCACAGTCAGACAGGGAGATCTACTTGGTACAGCAGGTTCCTGGTGGGGATGGGATGGGGATGGCATCAGGGCAGCCTGGCACTCACAAAAGGCAGGGCTTGGGGACAGCTCAGGGACTCCCTGGCCTGTGATGCTGATTTTTATAGTGTTTTATACCTGATGGGCTGGAGGTGCCACAGCAAACTCCAGACAGGCTGTGCTGAGCCCCACGGCTGGACTCGGATGGCTTTGAAGGAAGGATCAGGCTGGGTACAAACATCTCTCTGTGGGGCTGTAGGAGCACTGGGAGAGGTGGCTTTGAGAACAGAGAGAGGGGCAAAGCCCCTCTCCTGCTTTCCCAGCAGTGACCTTGCACTGCCAGCAGAGCCCAGAGGGACCTGTGGCCCTCACACAGCCCGGGTGGCTCTCAGCACCCTGATGGGGAAACTGAGGCAGAGCTGATGTGGGTCAGAACCTGATTATCTCGGCAGAATTTTTGGAGCATCTCTTTCAGTCCTGTTCTTGTGCGGTGTGTGGGGCACTACACCCTCTGGCATGGGGGAGCACATCCACTAAAAGTCCCCTCGGGTGCCCACGTCCCTCTGCGCCCCAGGGAGCCCCGGGACGGGTCAGTGGCCGTTGCCAGTGGCTGTTCCCGGCTGGCACAATGTCCCGGCAGGCCGAGGCTTGCCCTGCAGCAGGGAGGGGGGGAGTGCCGGCAGCCACAATGCAACAGCCCCTGCGTAAGAGCCGTCACATGGACACGCTCGGCTGCCCCTTCCTCCTCCTCCTCATCCTCAGCCCCACCGCCCCTCAATGCATGCCCAGCTAGGGGGCTGCAGCCCCACAGGGCTTCTGCTCCTCCAGCCCGGCTCATGCTGTGGAAAGGGGTCCCTGTGGCCATTGGGGGGACACATCCAAACCCCCAGTGGAGGGGCTGAGCTGCTGAAGCCGTGCCAGCATCGCTTCCTTCTTTGGGAAACCACGTCATGCCAAGGTCGAAACTTGGCCGGTTTGCAAACAAGCACTGGGGCCACGGGGATTTCTTTACAAAGGCTGTTTTTCCAGGTGATTTATTTCCAGGTTTGGAGCGTTAGGACCATCCCATGTCTTGAGATTGTGGGGTTTTTTCACTGCCATCATGACAGTGAAAAAATGGCTTTAGAAGTCCAAAGCAAACACACTCCTTTGGTGTCCGACTCCTTGGAATGGGTCTTAAACCCCCTAAAAAAGGGTGGAAGCAGGGGCAGGCTGCAGGCTGCACACTCCCTGGACACAGCTTTCCTATGGTGCTGCTGCGGGCAGAGCCAGGGGTTTGGTGGGGAATGGTGCAATGAGGACCAAATACTCAGGGGTTCCAGATGGGGCCAGCCAGGATGAGCAGTGGCAGGTGTGGATCCTTTGGGATGCTCCTATCCTGTGCACAGGGACCACTGGGCTGGAGGCTGGCACAGGCAGCAGGAGGGCTCAGGGCATTACGAGAGGCGGGTGTTGACCTAGAAATCGCAAAGAATTTGGCCTGGCACCGTGCTGGCGGGCAACGTGCCAGCCTGGCAGCCGAGGGAGCATGGCTCTGCTCCGAAACGGTTGCTCCTTTTCCCCATGCCTGGCTGGGAGAGGTGACTGCTGCCTGCCTCAGGAGCTTTGGGAGCATTTGGGGCTCGCTGGTGTCAAGGGGTGGGATGCTCATCGTTCCTACCAGAGGCTCCTTTGGGGAGCCCATGCTCCCACATGGTACAGAGTCTGTGCCAGTTCTCAGCTGGGGAACGGGAGGGAGCAGCCTGGCAAGTGCTGAGGGGAGTAATGCTCCATCCTGGCAGCTTTTGGTTACGAGACACATTAACAGGCAGGAATGTGCAAACATCCAAAGGTCGGAGCTGTGGAAGGCGGCTGTGGTGGCTCCAGTCCCTGGGAGTGCAGCAGACAGAGGCAGGACCGTTTCCTGCTGCAGGCAGACAGGGATGACGGAGGAGAGTCCCCTCTGCACAGGGGTCACAGGATCTGTGCCCCTCAGCAGACCCCATGGCCTCGCTGGGCAGCTCCTTGCCATCCCTGAGTGAATTCCTGCCGAGGGGATGAGGCCAGCTGCAGCCCTGCATGGCCTCCCCGTTCCTGTTATGTGGGGGATGTGTGCCCAGCACCAACCCACATGGCAAACACCCCCCTTCCTTCCCCAGCAACGTGGCATAGGAAGAAAATGAGCATCATCCCCCAGCCCGGCCCCCAGCTCACAAAACATAGTGCCCTGGAGATGCCCTGTCCCCTGGACCAAGGCTCCTGCTACGTGTACACACATCCCACCCATCCCAAACCCATCTGGGAACCTCAGGCTCCAGGGTGGCTCTGCCATGAGCTGTGTGGCACCTTGCTGGTCCCCAATATGTACCAGGTACTTGGTGGCTGAAGGGGCTTGCCCAGAGCAGGGGGTCTCTATCCTGCTCCCCTCACTCTAGCAGAGCCCTGAGTAAACAGTGACGAGGGGAACCTCGTTAATCCTGGGCTTTCATTTACAAAAAGCCATTTAGAGCTGGCTCTGCAGGCAGTTATCAGAGCATAGGGGAGGTTTTCTCAGCAGGACCTTAATTCCCTCTGCAAATAAAGCCAGAGGGAAGGAGAGCACAGCTTGGGTCTGTGATAGCTGAAGGCTTGGGGGGGCTTCTGGGGCCAGCCTTGAAGTGACTGACTGCCTTGAACTCCTTCCTGCAAGAAGCAGGGAGGGCTGTGGCAGGATTTCTCTGCTAGGCATGGTTTCAGGACAATTCCAGCCATGCCATGTCCTTCCCTGGAGCAGCAACACTGGCATGGCCCTGCTCAAGGCCACACAGAAATGGCTTGGAAGCTGCTGAAGCCCAAGTGCCAGCCCTTGTCCCACACGGACCCAGTTTTCCGGGAGCACTGCACATCCCTGTGGCACAATGTAGTGCTCTGGACCCAGGTCAGGATCAAAGCGAAGTCAGAAGGGCTCGGGCGTTACCAGGGAGGCAAAGTCCTGCTGTGGATTTGGTTCCTGTCTCATCCTTTCAAGTTCATGGACACGTAACAGCCAAGGGAATGTGCCTGGGTGCATCCCATACCCTGTCTGTGCACAATCACTCCTTCTTTCAGGGGTTTCCTGCTTATAACCCTCCTGGAAGAGAAAACTGGGGGCTTGTCAGGCAGCTCAGAGCTATTGGTTTTCTGTCTGAAGATTAATTTGGCTGAAGATTGATCACTTTTTCTTTCAGCTGACCTGAGGGGAGACAGAACAAGCTGTGTCTGGGGAGGAGGGAACACCAGTGATGGTGTTCCCAAGCGTTCTGCAGCCTGGGACACTGGAACACAGATCACACCATGGGGGAACACAGTCCAAGACAGCCATGCAACCCAGAATGGAAGATTTCTAAATTTATGTTAATCCTGACTCCTCCATACTCTGATCTCTCCTCTCCCACATCAAATGCAAAGCCCTTTCGGAGGCTCCTGGCTGCATTAATCTTGTTTTGCCCTCCCTGCATCCTCAGGCAGCTCCTGTGGCTTGGAAATGCTGCTGCCCTGTTGCATCCCCAGCATCTCCTCCTCACTGTCCTCTCTTGCAGGAGCAGGATTAACCCTGCCAGTGGGAAGTGAAAGCAGGCATAATTAATTTTTTTGCAATAAAATTGTTTATTAATTATAAAATGGCACTATATTTTAATGCAGGAACAGTTCTTGGAGTGAGCAGTACAGAGCTACAATGCCAGGGATGGAAAGTCCCTGCTTTAAGAGCTACTGTTAATTGAATTTCTCCAAATCTTGTAAAAACCACACTTTTGTGCAATGACCTTTGCCACCATAAAGGCAATCAGTAGAAACAGGAATTTGAGGGATACCTGGCTCTATTTATAAACACTGCCAAGCCCTGAACGGGCAAAGCAAAACCCCGCTCTGCCTCAGCTTTCTCCCCCCCGCTAATGAGGCTCCGTTCTCTTTCCTGTGGCATTTTGGGTGGCCAACGCCCTGAACACCTTGTCCCCGGAGAGAAGTGACTGTCACGTCCCCTCCAGCAGGTGCCACTTCCTCATGCCTGTGGTGGTGAGAGCTCCCGTTGCTGAACAACCGAGCGGGGCCGTTGCCCGAACCCCGCGGCCCCCACACGCCGAGGGCGCCGCGCTCCGATCCGGGCCGGCCTTCGGGGCGCTGGAACCGCTTTTATTTAACAAACGCGCTAAAAACGGTCTCGTTAACTCTCTCGCTACCACACCAACCCCCCAGCGCTGAGGATGCGGATTGAATTCCCCACCTGCCGTGCCGGCAGTGTAAATCCCTTGTCGGGCGGGGGAAGGGGAGGTTGTGAGGGGAAGCTCAGGGCCCGAGCGAGCCGCGGCCGGCGGGAGCAGCGGCGGGAACGGGAGATTGTTCCCGCTGCTGGACAGCAGCCAGCCGTCACCTGCAAGGCCGTGCTTTGCCTTCTTTCAACACGCTGCTCAGACGGCAGCGAGAAAAAGGCTTTTAGAAATATTTTCTTCTTCTTCTTTTTTTTTTTTTTTTTAATTTATTTTATAAAGTTTAAAATGGTTTAATGGAAAGATATGGATGCTAACCGTGAGCAAAAGCAGGGAGCACAGCGCCTGTGGAAAAGCAGGCCACATAATTCTCTGAGTCTTGCTTGAGAAAGTGGCCTGGGAAATCATAAGGAGGAATTAAAACAATCCTCAGAGATAGAAGACAGCCCTGCAGGTGCTGTTTGTCAGTTTCTTGTTTTCTTGCAAGAGAAGGTTGAGGGGTGCTGTACACCAGTGATGGTGGTGTGTTAATTCACTGACCAGTAAGAGTTTTACCTTTCTGTACTTTCCTGTACTGGTCTATAAAAGATCTGAGGTTATAAACCTTATGCTGTCCTGTTCAACTCACAAGAGTCTGTGTCCTGCTTCTTGCTGTTCCCAACAGATCAACAGAAAGACAATTAGGAGATAGAAATAAAAGAAAATGGACAAATACAGCCAGGTGCCTCAGCATTCAGCCAAGAGCACACCTTACTAACCAAGGATTGTCCCTTAAAAACAGAAACTTATTACATATTTATAAATTCTTATACATGATTCAAACATTCTTCTTAAGTTTTAGGTGTTCCTTTGTTTAGCTTCAACTCCCTCCCCGTCCCTAATAGATCAATCTTCTTGGTTTTGTTAAATCTCACACTCCCTTATAGAAGAGGTTCAATAAATTCTTCCCTTGGGGCACTGGTCACTGCTGTCTTCATCTGGAGAAGATAATCTAAGAATACAGGGGGTGTTTCTGACTATCTTTTCAGTCTCTGAGTATATGAACATATATATATATATATATATATATGTATTATACCATTATTTCTAAGTTTTATCAATAACAGAAATAAAAGAAACTATATGAATACAGCAAGGTTTTCTAACATTATACATATAACATTCATTTTCATATTTGCAAAAAGCTAATAATATAGTAAGTATCTATAACCCAAAACAATCACTTGGATTCTTTACGTTTGACCGGCGTTCTTTTTTTTTTTCTTTTTTGTTTTTTTTTCTGCTACTTCCTCTTGGATGTGGTGCTGCACCTCACGTTTGCACAGGGTCCATCAGTTTTTATGCAATGCTGTGCATTTATTTCTGTGCATTTATTCATTCCTTATCACCCCACACAGCTGGCATGTGGGGTGGATGTATCTATCCCACTTTGCTCTAAGGGACTGTTGATCCATAAAGGGTGAGGGAGCCTTTTTGGTGGGTTTTCAGGAAATAAATAACATTATTGGGTGAAACACACACAACTGCTCCCCAAGGGAGGTTCCTTTTGGCTCTGGGTGCCCTTAGAATGAGGGGGTGAGAGCTGGCAGAAAGAGCATGGAATGCTGTAAGGAAAGAGATGGATCTGCTTTTCAGGGAGAAAGATCTTTCCCAATCACACCAGACCAGTGTGGGGAAACACAAAAGGTGCTGGGTGCTGAGCCTGGACAGAGATCTCACTTATTCCCTCAAGATCCCCTTTTATCAGGTGTCCCCACAAAACACAGGCAGGCGGTTGTGGCCACGCAGGGAAAACAGAGCCAGAGCTTGGACACATCCGTGGCCAGCAGGACAGGGTGGGTTGTGAAATCCATTGTTGAATAAAAAACCAGCTTCTCTCTGGAGCCTGGGGTGGTTTGACAAGGGGAAGACAGATGGGCACACACCAGTCCCTGCGCGTGGCAGGACCCGTGGAGCGGAACAGGAGAGCGGGAGCTGGGGCTGGAGAACCTGCAGGTGCTGGAGAACCAGCTCCCTGCTCTGGCCGTGGTGTGGTTTAGGGGTTTGCAGAGCCCCCAGTGTGTGATACCCCCGGCCACCCTCCCCTGTGCTGTGAGAGGGAGCAGGGGCAGCTCCCCTGTGGGATAACCTTTCTAGCTAGAACGTGGATGCGGGACAGGGGTGGGCTGACATTATTCATGCTCACATTTCTGTAATTTCCCTTCCTGAGCTCAACCCCCTGGACTGTCCCTCTGCATCGGTTTTGCACAAAAATCGAATTTGTTACCCCCAGTGCAATAAGCCAATTATGACACACTCAAGAGAGACATTGATTACTTATTTCAGAGCTGCACAAGCCTGGGTGCTCATTGGGATTCCACAGAACAAGCCATGAAAGCTATCAACACCTTTTACTATTTATATATTTTAGCAAACAAAGGAATTTGTGTTAATTGGCTACAAGTTACTTAGTTCTCTTATTAATTATTATTCTATCTTCTATTGGGAAGTTATTCCCTCGCTTGCCACGCTAATTAGACTTTCTTTTCTTTTGGGATGGTGGGTTTCTTGGTTCTGCCCCTGCTGGAATTACAGTTGCTCTGTCGGAGCTGATTCAGCCCAATTGCTGAGCTGGTTTTATAAGTTTCTTCCTTATCTTGGGGGCTCTGCCAAATGTCCTCGTGGCCTGTAAATTCTGCATTCTTTGTGCCCACTATCAGTAGTAAATCCTTCTTCCCAAGCTTTGTTAACCGACCCCTAAATCTGAGATAATTTAAAAATGTCAAACCCCTAAACTTTCCAATAAGAAATTTGTTTTTCTATCACTTATTGGCTATTGGCTGTTATGTCTTTCACAGATTAAATCTCCTTTATTGTTGATGAGGCTTGAAAGTACACAAAGATCAAACATCAAAGAACATCCTCTCTTAAGAAAATTTTACACAACAGTGCCACGCTCAGGACGAGAGGACATAGTTTCAAGCTGTGCCAGGGGAGGTTTAGGTTGGAGATGAAGAGGAATTCCTTCACAAAAAATTGTGATTAGACAGTGGAACAGGCTGCCCAGGGAGGTGGTGGAGTCACTATCCCTGGAGATGTTTAAGACTGGACGTGGCACTCGGTGCCATGCTGTGTTTGACAAGGTGATGCTGAGGCACGGCTGGGACCCGATGATCTCGGAGTCCAAAAGAATTCGTCCTGTTGTTCTGTGACCCATCGCGCCACTCCCAAGATGGCGGCGCAGCCATCCCGCCACTCCCAACATGGCGGCTCGTAGGGCAGCGCGCACGCGCCGTCACCCCTGCCCGCCCTCGGGCCCTTCTTGTACGGCGCCACTCTCAAGATGGCGGCAGCGCTCTCTGCGCATGCCCGGTGCGCGCCGCCGCGCCCATCATGGCGGCGCGGCAGTGACGGGCCGGGCGCGGTGGGAGCGAGCGGCGGTGCAGCTCCGGCGCGATGATCCCGAGCGAGGAGGTGTCGGCCCGCAGGAGGGAGATCGAGGACAAGCTCAAGCAGGTGGGATTGGGCTTGAGACGCGCTGCGGGCGCTGCCGGGGCCGGGGGCTGGGCCTGGGCCCGCAGCCCCCTGGCGTTGCCGGGGAGACGAGGCTGGGTCCGGAGGTCCTCACCGGGCCTGGGGGCGCCCCGAGACCCCTCAAGGCCTCGTCACCCTCCTCCGGGATTGGGAGCAGCGTCAGGTCCCCTTCAAGGCCGGTTTGCAGGCTCGGGGCATCTCTGCTCCCCACTTTGGGCCTGGGCTTCCCCTCTTCATTCTTGGGAGGATCAGTGGGCTCTCCCGTCAGGTTCTCGGGTGCAGCCTGTGAGACCAGCCCTGACAGGCTGCAATTCCCTCTCTGCCTGTGGCCTTTGGGAACTTAAAACCAGCCCCTGTGGGCTGCTGTTGTCCCCTCCACCCCCATCTGTGGGCTTTAATGATTTAAAACCAGCCCTTGGTGGCTGCTTTGCATTGGACACCTGAGTTCCCGGTGGATTTGGAAGCTGCCAGTGCAACAGCTGTGTTGTGCTCTAGCAGGGAAATACGTGTTCTGAGTCATTGTGTATCTGTGGAAAAGGTGTTAATTTTATATTGTGCTGATGCTCATGGCATTGAAGGGAAACGATGAATTCATAAACCTCTCATCATTACATGATGTGTCTCCACCTTGGGTTACTTGCTCTGATTTCTGTTAAGGGTTGGTAATATTAAAATGTAGTCTCAGAATCAGTATCAGACCAAACATGGCTTGCAGCAGAGTTTACAAGATTGGTAAAAACCTATGTGTAATGTTTAGTGGCTTAAACCTTAGTGTTCAGAATTTAAGGGTATTTTTTTATCTTACAGGAAGAAGAAACTCTGTCCTTTATTAAAGAGAGCCTTGAGAAGAGTGACCAGCTCACCAAGAACATGGTAGGGAGGTCCTAATGTTGGGCCTGGCTTTACTTTTTGTTAGATTTTTTAGGTTTATTAGTTTCCAAGGCTGTTGTTGTGTCCATCTGAGGGATGTGGAACAATGAACCACTTCGGGCTTCAGTAACTGGGTAAAGGGGAAACCTGAGAAATGCCTCAATGCTGAGCTTCTCTCCTGCTCTGCTGAGGGCTCAGATAATCTGCTGGCCTCATCTCTGCTACAGTCAGTCCTCTCTCTTGGGGAAAAGGTATTAAGAAACCTCAGACTAGTTTGTGCAATAGCATTGTGTGGTTGCTTTATAATTCAGGTTTTGTTTGGAGTTTTATTTTGTGAACATTCTGTGTAGAGATAAAAAGTAATTATTGTGTTATGATTGCTCATAAGCCCTCAGTTTATATACCGTGTCCAGTTTTGGTCTCAGTGCTGTAAAAGAGTCTTAGAGGCACCACCAGAGAAGTGTGGAAAGCATGACATAGGAGACAATCTTGTAGGAATTACCTTTTGGCCTAGAAAAGGTGTCTGAGGCACCCTTTTATGAGCTTGCTGTGGTTTTCCATCTGTCAGAAGCTCTATCACAATCCTCTTTAAAAAACCAAATATCTGTTGTGGAGAAGAAGGTTCCTACTAGACTGGTCCTTGTGCAGCTCCTGTTTGAGTCTCAGTGGTGTGGAGCAAAGGGACTGGTTTGTGCTTTTATTGCTCTTTTTACATGGGGCACCTCCAGGCAGTTCCTGTGGATTTAATTTTTTGTAGACTATCCTGTGAATAAAATTTTGCTTTTTCTTTATACTGTCTTGGAACATTATCTTCACTCTTTGCAAGCATTTAATTTGAGATTGGTCCATCCATATATGGTGATCTGTTTGTGATGGTTAATAAAAATCAGGATGCAGAGAGATGGAAACAGCTGCTGAGGAGCCATGGCAAATTAGTAGCAGAGCCCAAAAAGAAAAGCTGAAGTTCCCTGACTTCCCTGCTCTAACTCTTACCCCAGTCCATAGGAAGGAAGTCCACAGCTGTTGGTTTCTCTCTTGGTGTGTAGGTTTCAATCCTCTCCTCCTTTGAGAGCCGTTTGATGAAGCTGGAGAACTCCATCATCCCTGTCCATAAACAGACAGAGAACCTGCAGCGCCTGCAAGAGAATGTGGAGAAGACCCTGTCCTGTTTGGATCATGTCATCAGCTACTATCATGTGGCCAAGGACACAGAGAAAATCATCAAGGAAGGGTGAGTTGAGCAGATAGATCCTGCTGGGTGCTTCATCCTGTTGGATTTTTGAGATAGAGGTAGGGGAGCTGACTCCCTACATCCATGCTTGGTACCCTTCCCATGCTCTTTCCTTGTCCCCAGTCCACGCTGACTTGACCTTCAGCCATTTCCACAGGGCAAAGACAGCTCAGACTCTGCATTGGGATCTCTT
Source organism: Parus major (assembly GCF_001522545.3). Taxonomy (NCBI): domain Eukaryota; kingdom Metazoa; phylum Chordata; class Aves; order Passeriformes; family Paridae; genus Parus; species Parus major. The sequence continues at coordinate 7,046,350 of NC_031786.1, read as the reverse complement.
CCAGATCTTGCAGAGGTGCTGCCTTAGCAATCTCCATGAGCACTGGTGTTTCTGTTTTCCTCTGCCCTTTTCCCAAAGCTTTTCCCTGCCCATTGAGGTTGTCACTGCATCCAGGATGTACCAGAGCTGTTCTGGAGTCTGGCAGGATGTTGGATAGCTCTTGTGTGGGGTATGCAGTTTCCTCTGTCTTCCCATCAGGGCCTGTCTGGGAGAGAAAAGCAAGGCTGAAAGTTGTGTGCTGCTCCATCATCAGTACTTCTGCACTTGCTGTGTGGGCTGGGTATCCTGCTGTGGCACTGAGTGCAGAAAGAAGAGAATTCCATGATCTCCTCCTAGCTGAAGAAAGGGGGATAGAGATTTCCCTTGTTATTTTTATCCTGAGTCTGGTCTGGTGCTTTCTTGTTACTTTGTTTGCTTCCTGGGGCACTACTTTTTATTTCTGGTTTTATTTTTAGCCCCACAGGGAGGTTGGAGGAATACTTGAATTGCATGGACAAAATCCAGAAGGCAGTGGAATACTTCCAGGACAACAATCCAGACAGCCCAGAGCTGAACCGTGTGGTGGGTGATGAACCTGGAACCTGTGGATGAGAGGGGGACAGACACAGCCCTGCTGCTTGTCCCCTGCTGGGAGAGGCTTCTGGTTTTCTGCTGGGGGAAGGTGATGTTTGGGCACAGCTGAAGGAATGATTGCTTTGGCTTCTGATTGAGCCTGTACTGGGCAGCATTTCTGCTCCTGGCATTTTGCTCTCTGTCTCTTGTGCCAGGAGGACTCTGAAAGCAGCTCTTGCACCTGTGCAGGGGGAGTTCATTGAACCTCCTCCTGATTAGCTCTTGTGAGTGCTTCAGCTGCTTGAGCAGAATGGGTGATCTGTTTAAATCCCACTTGAACAACTCCCAAGAATTTTTTTAATTTAATTCACTTTAAAAGTCTTTCAGATACAGGCGTGGTTGGAATTTGAAGCCTGCAGTACTTGACTGTGGTTAGGAAGGATGTTCTTATGCAAAAATACTCATGACTGACTGATTACAGAAGTCCTGTTCTGCTTCTGTCCTGCTGTTTTGTGCCAGAAATCCCTCTTTGAGCGGGGCAAGGAATCCCTGGAATCGGAGTTCCGCAGCTTGATGACACGACACACCAAGCCAGTGCCACCCATCCTCATCCTGGACCTGATCAGTGGGGATGAGGAGATGGACACACAGGAGGAGATGTCCCTGGAGCACCTCCCAGAGAGTGTCCTGCATGACATCATCCGCATTTCGGGCTGGCTGGTGGAGAATGGCAGGAATCAAGGTGGGTGGTGCTGCCTGCTGTTCCCTGTGGGCCTCTGGCAGGATGAGTGATGTCTTGGTGGCACCTTTTAGCTGAGTATTTCAGTCTTTCCAGCACCTGAAGATTCTGCTTTTCTTTGTAGAGAGACTGAAGCGATGGTTTGTCAGTTGAACAGAATGAGCTGTGTAAACAAAGCACAAATTATGTCAATGCAAAGTCTGTCCTGTAGCAAAAATCCACTGCACTTGCACCTGTAATGCCTTCAGATGAAGCTGCAGCTATCCAGTGCTCAGGTTTTATAAATGTGTATAAATGTATAATTTTTATAAATGTATAAAAGACACTGGGCATTTATTCTCATTTGGGAAGTATTTATGACCAGAACCCATTGTGTGAAATGTGATCAAGGGCAGGGGAAAAAGCAGCACAGACTTTCTTCACTCTGTACATGTCTTTCCTTTCCTGTTCTGCAGGATCAAGAACTGCCTAGTGCTTTATAGTCCTTTATTAACTTTTCCTTCAGGATTGAGTGACTTTGTAAACTTGAACAGGAAATGTGAACTTTCACATTCATGTAGCTCCAAGAATCAACCCCCACTTCAATGATTTACTCCTGAGGGGGGGATTACTGTGCCTACCAAGTATCAGGAACATCCTTAAAAGCTTCTTAAGAATTTTTCCATGATCAAAGGCAACTCATGCATACAGAGCATATTTTATTAGTCAGCTTGCATTCTGCTTTCAAATCACAAGCACCTCATTAAATTCCTGAGTGCCCTGAATCCTGAAAAGTGTGTAAAGTCTCTCTTGCTGGAAACAGAGCACTTGAATTGACAATGTCTTGCACAAATATCTCCTGTCAGTTCCAACACTTGGTAGTGGTGGAATTAATGTGTGTGGTGTGAGGGCTGGGAGATTGCAGGGGAAGGAAGAAGAAGTTTTTGGAGAAAATAGGAGAGGCTCTGAGAGGGAGGGATGCTGACTTGGGGTCCCACACCAGTGCTTGTAAGTCCATACAGGGGCACAAAGTTTCTTTTATATATATAAACATATAGTGTACTCTGTGTGCTTATAATCTCATTTTTACCTTGTCTCCTCAGATTTCATGACAGTTTACTTCCAAATCCGCTCTGTGCAGCTCGACCGCTCCATCAAGGGGCTGAAGGACCATTTCCGTAAGAACAGCTCTTCCTCTGGGGTGCCATATTCCCCTGCCATTCAGAACAAAAGGAAGGACACCCCCACCAAAAAGCCAATCAAGAGACCAGGTGAGTCCCTGAGGAGGGATCACTGCACTAGGTATTGACACATCTTCAGGTCTTCTCATTGCTGAGGTATCTCTGTGTCTAAAATGTGTTTTTAGGACATTTAGGGAGATTTTGGAGGTAAGCACTTCTCTGCTCTGGATTCAGCATTGGGATTACAGACTCTGTCTGTCTGTCAAGCCATCAGGGCTGTTCTCTGGGTGATGTAAAGGGAGCAGAGAGGCCCTGTGTACAGGGAGAGGAAAGGCTTTAACAAAGGAGATGAGTAAAAAAAGGCATGAGGGGACTGTAAAAGGATTTGATCTGAGAACACCTCAGATCAAATCCTCAGCCTTGGCATATGGAATATAGCCTGTGACACAGCAAATAGATAGCTCATATCTGATAAAGCACCTCACATCAGTCATTAGCTATGAATAAATTATTATTGTGCTAGAAAGCAAGAAGCCCCCAGGAGCTGAGATGGGGATTAGGTAGGTACTTACAAAAATGAGGTACAACATTGTCTGAAGTTTAGAAGGGCTCTTAAAGCTCTTGCCTCAGCCTGTGTTGGGAAGAGCTATGAAGAATGTGGCTGGTGGGTTATTCCTCCTCTCCTCACAATGCAGTTTTGCTGCATTTGGTGCTGCTGGTGAGGTTGGTCACTCTGGAGTTTGGGAGTGTAGGGCTGGGGTTCCCATCTCTGGAATGTGCCAACTAGTGGGAGCACAGCCAGGAGGGACAGCAAAAGCCAGCACAGGGATATTGATCCTCTGTGTCCCAGCACTCTGATCCCTCCTCTGTAACAGTCATCACATCAGAAAAGTTTCTATTTCTGTGGGTTTACCTGGCCAATACTCCCCTGTTTTGTCCTGTGTTATCCAAATAGTCTTAGTGGGTTCAGGAAAATAGTAAGAAATGTGGGTAGGGACTGAGGATGGGTGGGGTGGGGAAAGGGAGGAAGAAGAAATACCCATTTTAATTGTGTTGTGTTTATTTTTATAATCCTGATGTGAATGCAGTCCTCATCCCAGGTAATGTGTGTCTATGTGTGTGTGTGCTGGCCCTGGTGCTCACTCTCTTCACTTCTGTGTGTGGAGAGGCTTTGCTGGGCCTCTTCTTGCTACAGCAGAGGGTGTGCCTGGGATATTTGGAGAGGGAGGGCTGCCTGGGGAAGGCTGTGGCATCCAGACATCACCTGTGTGGTCTTCTAAAATCAATCTGTGCCATTGCTGCTGTGCTCTGGAGCTGTCCCTGAAAGCTGATGGAATTGGTTTGTGAATTTCAGTGAATTTTCCCCTGACAACAGAGAACCACCTGATAAGGCTCAGAGGCACTGAAAGGTGCTGGTGGGGATCTGTAGTTCAGCTGTGGGAAGCTCAGGTTGAAGATGCTTCAGATTTGGTTGACACTTCTCAGTTATCACCTGATTCTGAAAAGATTCCTGTGTTTTTATTGCTGTGAATTCAGCATGGTCAGCAAACATTTCTGAGCAGCCTGACAAGTGACAGTATCTCCCTTGTGCTCTTAGGTAAAGAGTTAGAGATGTGGGAGATTCTTTTTTTTATGGGCAAATTACTAAAAAGTCCTAGGGATGTTTTAAAAGAGTCTCAGATCTTGGATGCTCTCACAGAGAGGAGCCCACACAAGCTCCTACAAACAGGACTCCTCCAAAGTGGATGCATTTGGGCATGCAGAATTACTTGGCATGAGGAAAGTCTCAGCTGTAGATATACCAGAAGATTTTCATGTCTCTATATCAGTTCAATTGGATTTTGTGAGATGGAGCAGGTAGAGCATGGTCTGAATGCACTTATGAAGCTGATGGTGCATGAAGGAAAGTGTCTCAAGTGATCCATTGGGTTATTGTAATGTCAGGAAAAAATAGTGCTCATTTGTCTCCAGTCTTCTGTGAAGCAGAGAGAGAACCAGACTGTAGCTCTTGAAGGACAGTGAATGTTGAACCTCATACACCAGCCATCTCTTATGACTGCTGAATTGTACTTAAGTGAAATTAAAAATTGAGAAATACAGACTCTTCAGGCAGAGATTCACTGTTTTTTCTGCAGTTCCATTAGCTTTCAAGTACAGCTCTTGAGGTGGAGGTCTCACACCATCTTTTGCACTGGCACAGTGTCTCTCTTCAGAGCAAACAATATCTGGTGGTGTTTGTGTGCCCTGGGTTTAGCCTTTGTTCAGTTTGGACAAAGGCTTTTTTTCTGTTCTATTACTTTATTTCAGTAAGTAAAGCCAAGTTCTGCCAATCTGGGTTTCAGACAAGGGGGTTTTCTGACAGTTCCACCAAGAGACTTGATTTTTGTGGTCCATGAGGAAGAATATCCCAGTGCACACCCCAATGCACACTTTAACGTGTTGCAAGGGGTAAATAACAAACTAAATCTGATATGCTATAGCTTTTTTTTGCCACAAAACAAAGCACAAGAGAGGCTAAAGGGAAGGTGGGGTATTAGGGGCAGGGTAACAAGGCAGAGATAGCTCCAGGGACTGTGTTGAATTCTAGAGAACATGCTCCATATCCATATGTTGTTTCAGAGGGTCTTCATCTCTCTGTTCCTGTTTTGTCTGTTGATGTACCCTGTACTGTCTCCTGTTGTTACATCATGCAGTTAAAAATCTGACTGCTGGAGATGCTTCTTAAGCAGAGTTGTCTCCTTGTAAGTGACACTTGACAGGTCAAGTTGAGCTGATGATTTGTGGGCTTTTTCTGGTTTTAGTTTGCTGTTTGGAATGTCAGCACTCCCTCTCAGACAGCAGGTGTATTCAGGTTCCCAAATCATCCTGCTGCAAACATGTGCATAAAATAAAGTCTCTTTGTGATGCCTGTAGACTCTGTGCTTCCATTTGGCTTGAGAGCAGCAGGCAGCTCAGCAGCTCTGCGCTTTTGGGGAAGGATGGAGACACCTGGCCTGGCTGCCTACAAAAGCCAGAGGGCATTGTCTGGTTTCATGCAGATTCCTGCAGCTGGTGCTTGGGAAAAGAGGATGTGTTGCCCTCCTGCTTGGACAGAAAACTGTCCAAGTTTCTGAGTTGCATTTGCAAAAAATGTCTCATGCATGCCCAAACCCTGCTCTGTGGAACAACTGGGCTGCAGAAGCAAAGCTTTCAGGTGTTTTTTGACCTTTGGAGGCTATTTTCTGACTTCACAGGAGCTCCTTTCCAGTTTCCTTACAGCTCCAGTGAGGTGGTACCTAAGGCAGGTTGAGTGGCAGAATAAAAAGCCCATTCCTGTTTCCCAGACTGATCACTGCCTGGCTTGAATGTGATGTTTTCATTAGTAGCTGAAACACAGTCCCATTTCATTAGGGAGCTGCTTAATAGGGGAAAACAATCCTGGAACAAAAGCGTTTGGCTTTCACCAGAATCCATTAAAGCCTAATTATGATGCCAAGTCAGAGGGATCCAGCAGCACTGAAGTGATGCCCCTGGACACTGAACACTCGGTGTGTGTCAGTAAACACAGGTAATTGTGCTTATGCAAATAAAATGCAGCATAATCAGCTCCTGAAATTGAGAAAAATAGGAGGAAAAATTGAAAAAGCGAAGAAATCATCAAGGGCGGGCTTTGAAAACATCCCCTGCATACCTGTGGAGTGACAGCCTGCTGACAGCAGCAGCAGTTGTACTGTCTGCTTGGTTTTCATACCAATTCACCCTCTCTTTTTATTCCTTTGTATTTCCCCTCCCCCTAAATGCTTGCAGATGGGAAAGATGAAAGAACAGGTGGAAGAACAGTATTTGAGTTGAACTGCTCTGCAGCTGCTGGGCCGTGGGAGCAGCAGTAAGGAAGGGCCCTCCTTGCCCAGAGGAGCTTGCTGTTGTGCCCAAGCTCTTGAGGCTTCTGGAAGTAGCTAAGAATAAAGTGGAGATACGGGCTGTGAAGAGCATCAGGAGGCTTGGGGGAAGAGGCATAGCCCTTATTTGATCATATGGCAGAAGCTTGAGAGCAAATGCATCAGCCAGCAAGGGTGTGAGACTTCCCATTGCCCAGGTGTGGGTGGACAGGGGAGAAGTTCCCTGCTAGAAGAAAGTGTTCCATGGATATGACTATTTTCTTTCTTTACAAAGTGGTTAAGAACACTCTGACCTGGTAGAAGGACAATATTACCAATGAAATATTACAGTTTAGGAACCATGTTCTGTCATTTAGTAAGTGCACCAGGTTAAGGAAGTTCAGTAATTGAAGGAGAACTTCTCTCTCCTGTTCTCCCCCACTGTCTGGGGGACCTGAAGTTTCCTTTCCATTGCCATAAATCCCATTATGGGATGAAGCTGTCCTGCACCCCAGAATGTTGTTCCAGGGGTGTGCAGCAGTGTGTACTTGGGTTCCCTTCAGCATTTGGGCAGCCAGCACTCATTTCCAGGCTGCACTGTGGCTCACAGTTGGTGGTGGAAGTAGAGATCTTCTGCATGTGTGAAGTATTTATTACTTTATCGTGGAAGAACAATTCTTAATTTTGGCAGCAGAATTTTTATGTTTTTGGCTTCTTCATTTACTCACCCTGGTTCTGTTTCATTTGGGTCTCCTATAGAAACCCCTTCCACCTTCCCAAAACTTCCAGTTCCCTGTTGTGCAGGCAACAGCAAAACTCTGCTATGAGAGGGTGTCGGTGTGCTTGTGATAATTGTGGCTTGTTGCATGACAACTAACCTTTTAATGTGGAAACACTGCCTAGGCTTCAGTTGTCACATTAATGCCTTGTTTTGTGCTTTCCAGCTGTATATCCAGCACTGCCTTTTGTTCAGTTCTGTCTGGTTTTTGTGTGTTTAAAGTATAAATCTTTTAACCCAGTGTTATTTTTTTTCCATGGTTTTAATTGATTTGCAGTTCTTTAGAAGAGAAGTGTCTTGGGGATTAGGGTGGCTTAGTGCAAGTTACACATGGGTGGGCAGCATCCATTATTTTGGGATTCCTGTGATGGGAATTGCTACTGCAAAAAAAGCCCAGAGTTTGTTACCCCTTTACTGCTTCCTGTACCATTCCTTGTCTTGGCTCTGGGGCTCCTGATGGCTCTTTATTGATTATGCTCAGAAAATACCCCTCAGAAAGGCATCTCTTATTAAGTGACTGCAGTTGTGGCTCCAGGAGCAGGAAACATGTTGCCAGACAGAAATTGTCCATATGCAAAGCCCTGCTTCCACAGCTGAGGAAAAGCAGCAAACCTTGTGTGCTTGGATGCAGAGCACCAACTTCAATAGACCCACTACAGAGAAGGGAGCTTCATGCCTGCCCTTCTCTGGTTGTGTTTCCCACCCAGCCATACCATGCTGTGTCTCCAAACTGATTCTGTATCCCTGGCTGGAATTTATACCCCCAGCCTCAAAACAGGGAAACATTCTGGAAATGCCATTGTATCTGCAGACTTGGAAATGAGTTTGGGGTTCACGTTCCCGTGCTGAGCATCCTCATCGCTGCCCAGCATCCTCTTGCTGGGCCCAGGTGACTTGCTGGTGGAGGGCTGGTGTTCTGGGTTTGTTTTCTTTTACTCATTTTCTAGGTTTTCTTGTCTTTTCTCTCTGGTTCTGGTGACAGGCACAATCCGTAAGGCTCAGAACCTTCTGAAACAATACTCTCAGCATGGTCTAGATGGGAAAAAGGGGGCCTCTAACCTCATTCCTATGGAAGGTAATCACAGCTCAAGCTACTTCACCCTTGACTTTCTCTGTGTATCAGCCTTGCTTTCCCAGGTGGGGCTTCCATTACTTCAGTGCTTGGTGGACAGCACTGGATTGGGGAACCAAGGAGACGCTGGAGGGCCAAATTATTTTTTTTAAAATTTATTCTATTCATTCAGAATTTACTATCTGAATTTCAAAGTCTCCATAAGCATGAGTAGAAGTGGTGAGGAATGTTTCCTTAACACTAACCCACCCTAGCCACCTGGGTAATGGAAGCTCTGCTGACATCTGCTTGTGGTGTTCCTGTTCTCTATTCTTTCTGCCTGGACTTTGAGACATTCAGTTTTCTAGTGACCTTTCCAAACCTGGTGCTGAAGTGTTGGACCACAGGTAGCTCAGTGCATTGTGCCTGTACTTCTTCTCTGTGCAGACCTGCCTAAATGGTTGTCTCAAGTTTTTCACAACTCTACTCCTAGAGGTTGTGCCAGAAAAAGGAGAAGATGCTTCAAAGCATCTCTAAGACATTCCTGCCTCCTGCTATGAATCCATCCTAAGCAGATCTTTTCATCACCTCTGCTGTAGCCTGCTAAGCTCCAGATGGTGACTAACATCACTCATGTGGGGGAAAATCCTCATGCTGAGCAGGAGAGGGGCTTTAAATTTGGATTTTTAATGGCTGTGGGTAAAAATTGGACTCTGATGCCTGCAATCCCATTTAGAACATATGGCAGGAGGTTCAGAGGACTCTTGTGGTCCAAGGAACAACTTAACTCACACTTCTCATCAGGTTTCAAAGGGTTACTACCGCTACATAACCCAACAAAAGGATTTGGTCAGGAAGCATTCCCAGGACTGTAGGGAAAAAGCTATCCACCAGATCAAATAAGCCAGGCTTGAAGCAGCTTCCAGCCAGAGTGAGCATCCTTGCTGTGACCACCCAGGATAAATTGCGCCTTCTGTTTGTGCCAGCTGCCATCTCACTAGGTCATGAGCATGACTTACGCGTTAAGCACCTTTCCGATGCCCTGAGCGACAAGCACGGGCTGGCTGCGGGTAAGTACCGGGTTGGCACTGGGAACCAGTTGGTCCCCCCTGCTTCCCAGGGCTGTTCCTCTCTGTGGGCAGTCCTGAAGCATGAGCCTCCTCAGGCTAAGAAGCTCTGGCTCTTCTCAGTAGAATTCACTCCTACTAATCACACCCCCCACAAGCCCTCAGACAAGGAACCCAACTTTGTCCAACCCAAGGTCACCATGCTGGGGGACATTTTCCTGTAGGTGGCTGCTGGCCTGTTGGGTGCTGAGGCAAAGCAAGCAGGAAAGGGATCAGTGCAGCACACACTACAGTCTGTGTCCTCTGCTGACCAAAACTTTTGAAATATCAACCCAAGGGACCTGTCAGCATAGGGAAGAATTGGTTCTTTTTCCATCAAAAGTCTCTGGGAGGTGAGAAGCAGCAGCCTATAACTTAGAGAAGGCCTCTCTGTGTCATCTTGCTGTCTTGCAGGATGGGGTCTGTGTCTGTCCTGCAGACACATCCATCAGTGTTTGGCATGAGTTGGTGCTGTATCACTTCTCATGCCTACCATGTAGGATCTTTGATGGACCTTTGACTGAGACATTCATATTCTAGGACTCAGATATTTGCATTTGTATGCAGCATTGTGTGGCAGATAATTCACCTAGCTGTGCTGATATTTTTGCTTCATAGGATGTAAATGTTCATCAGCCTGGTTTTTATCTTTTTTTCTGCAAGTGGGAAGAAGCTGCCTTCCAGGACAGCCTTTATTTCCCAGAAATGTTGATGCCAAATGGCAGTTCTTCATCTGCATGATGGATGGAGATAAGGAATTCTAAAAATACCAGCAGAGATGTTGAATAATTCACCTCAGATCTTCCTGAGTTTAGTACTCTGTGTTCAAGCCCTTGATTAAATTTAGTCTGTATCCCAGAAGAGCTCCAAACTTCCCTTCTGTCACAAGGCTGGGAAGAGGTGGTGCCCTGATGTGAATTTCCTGAACTGCGGGTGACTTTTCCTGCCTCCTGCAGGGTACTCAGAGATTCCCACACACAAACCCAGGGCAAGAGTGATGAGAAGATGACTTTTGTTCTCACACATGGATGGGTGCAAAGCCAGAACCAACTTTCCCAGAAGAACCTCATGCTCTGTGTGTAAACCAAAGGCATCTTGCCCTTGCAGGGAGGGACGACGTCTTTGACATCGAGATCGACGCGTACATCCACTGCGTCAGTGCCTTTGTCAAACTGGCCCAGAGTGAATACCAGCTCCTGACAGAAATTGTCCCAGAGCACCACCAGAAGAAGACCTTTGATTCTCTCATCCAGGTCAGTTGAGTCTCTGTGCTTGGAAAGGATGCTGGCTTGTCCTCCAGGACTCGTTGAGGGAGCCATGGTCTGCACAGAGCCTGGAGAACAAGTGTTCAGAGTCCCTCACTGATACCACAAATGGCACATCAGCCAAATGGTCATCTGGAATGGGTGTCCTGCACTGAGCCCTTTGTGCTGCCTGGGCACAAGTCCTGTTCCTTCCTAGTGAGTCTCTGGCTTTGTTGCAGGAGTCACTGGATAATTTGATCATGGAGGGTGATAACATTGTGTCAGCTGCCCGGAAAGCCATCATCCGACATGACTATTCAGCTGTGCTCACAATCTTCCCCATCCTCAAGCATCTCAAGCAGATGAAGCCAGAATTTGACCAGGTCTTGCAGGTAAATGTGATGGGATTGAAGAGGGTGCTATGGATTGCATAATCTGGAGAACTTTTTGAAATGGGTTATCACAGTGGCTTTGAGCAAAGCCATGCTGCTTCTGTCCCCCAGCATGGACTGCAGTTACACAAGTGCACCTTGCTCCTTTCTGAGCTGGTGAACCAGCAACTCAGCATCTCTCAGCAGCAGCTCTTTTCAGTTCAAGTCCCAACCCTGATGGACCACCATGGCATCTTCCCTTTCTGCCTGGAGAATGTGGGATTTCGTGGGTTGATGGTGCTGTAAATACTCTTCTGGCATATGGGGAGCTGAGAATGAGATGCTGGGGTGGGGGTTGAGGGAGGGTAGGTGCTGGGTGGAAGTTCAGATACTATTTGTTTTCCTTTTCTGATCTATTGTGTGACTATTCTAGGGAACTGCAGCAGGCACTAAGAACAAACTGCCAGGGCTGATCACATCCATGGAGACCACTGGTGCAAAGGCACTGGAAGAGTTTGCAGACAACATTAAGGTAGGATTATCTTCAGTGGTCTCTGATCAGGCTTGGAAGAGAGTTTTGCAGCAAAACCCCTAGTTTAGCTTTCAGCTTTCCATGAGACCATGTAGTTTCTGACTGAAGCAGGAACTTGCTGGATTGCTTGGGACAGTCAAATAGCAAATGCTTGGTGCTGGTTTCAAACACAGAAGGCCTTTGCCTAAGGTCCTTGACAGGCATGCTACAAGTAATTTGACATGAGCATCCAGGCTTCTACAGATACCAAGTCTATCTCAGAATTAATCCTATTTAAAAAGAAAGGAAAATTGCTGCCTTGAAAATTTTCAAGGACTCATGTTTAGCTGTTCCTTTTTAAGGTGGGCATGGTGAATGGTAGGTGAGTGAAGGTGTAATGGTCACAGGCTGAACAGAACCCTGAGGTTCTGAGTTGCTGATGCCTGGCAGCTCTGCTTTCTGAGCACCAGGAGATGGCACTGCAAGAGCTGGGCCTGAGGGTGTTGGGAGTGGCTGGATGAAGAAGCCTTCAGCTCACTTGTAGCAGCAGTTGTATTGTAGGTGTCTCCCCTTACATGCTCACTTTATGTCTCTCTCTTCCCTTTTTAGAATGATCCAGACAAGGAATACAACATGCCAAAAGATGGGACAGTTCACGAGCTCACCAGCAATGTATGTGATGATGATTTGAACTCTCCTTTGTGGAAAACAGCTTCTGAAGGAGTTTTAAAAACAGCAGTAGGGCAACTTCCTAAATTAAGGTGTCTTGGCATTAACAATTATACAATTACCTGGTTTCCATGGCAGGATGAGCTGGTGGCCCCTGCTCAGCCATGACAGGACTGTGTGGGGAAAACTCAGCAGTTCAGAGGAGTGTAGTGATTTGTTTCTTGAATTCCTGTAAATGTGGGGTGACACGTGGTTCTTCACAACCCTTAATAGCAAAGCACAGGAGATGTAATGTTGGTTGCTCCTAAAATCCCTCCCTTGCTTCCAGGCCATCCTTTTCCTACAGCAATTACTGGATTTCCAGGAGACAGCAGGTGCCATGCTGGCATCACAAGGTACGTACATGCATGGGTCTTGCTCAGGCATGCAGTTCCTTCATCAGATTCCCTGGACATCTTCCCTGAAGTAGCCAAACCTCAATATGCACTGTGAGCTTGTTCTCCTGTCCTTCACCCTGTGGTTTGTCTTGTCCTCCCATCTGCCTTGACCACATAGTTGATTATCTGGAGAACTCCAAGGGATGCAGAGTTCCCTGCAGGCCTTCCACACATGCTCCTGGCAGGTACAATAAGGAGGGTGTTTGCTGCTGGTTACTCTGAGAGAGGATTCCTGGGTCATTTAGCTCCAAGTCTGGCCCTGGCCTGGTGCTGTGTGACTGTACTGGAGTGAGGGTGGCTGCTCCAGCTTGGCTGTGTTGTGAACAGCATCATCCTCTGCTCAGAGTACAACAGCAGCAGCAAGAATCTCCTCAGATTCAAGACATGGGCAAGCTGGGACTCTGGAGCCATTTGTGCATCCTGTCAGGGAAAAAAGTTTTAGCTCTGCTCTCCAGACTGCAGAGAAGACTCACTGCAGAAATAAAAGCATAGATCCGAAGCTGAGAGCTGCTCATGTAGCAAGGTGGTGCTGCTTTTCAGCTGGAGTGAGATTCTTGGTTCTGTGCAGAGCAGCTGCAGCTCCAGGCTCTTCAGAGAGCTCTTGGCCTTGGCAGCTTGTGCTTTCAAGGAGGTTGGAATAGAGCAGACTGGAAATCCAGGAAACACAGGGCCCTGAGGAGGCACAGACTGGAGAGGGTTAGAAGAAGAGGTAGGAAGAAGCTTAGAGCTTCCTCCAGACTGTTACCTGCAAAGTTCTGTTTGGAAATTTTTGCTAATTCTAAATCAACTCAAAGTAAGATGTCTCTGCTTTTGCCCCATCTCCTCTAGCTGCTGCCTTGTGCCTTTTCCATTTGCAAGCTCAGTGTGCTCAGACCCTTCTGGGCCTTGGCTCTCTCTCTTTGGCCAAAGAAGTGTAATTTTTCTTGGAATAATCAACTCTTTCCCATGTTGTCCCCTGAATGGTGATGTCAGCACTGTTGGGAAGTCTTGGAATGTTGTCTGCAGTGAGATCTGTCTTGGCTGATTGAAAAGTCAGCATAGATTTGGGGTAGCTTTGCCTTGAAAGCGGGTTTGGACTGATTTGGAATCAGGTGTTACGCTAAATACAACCACTGACAATGCAAACAATGTCTCCAGCAGGGGAAGGAGGTTGGACTCTGCCTTTCCTCTGTGATCTCCATTCCATTTGTGGCCTTGGAGGGACTCCTGCCTGCTCTCCTGTGCACCTGCCTGTGGCTGCTCTGTGTTAATATCTGCTTTGTTCTCAAAGGAATGGTGGTCTCTAACCTGTCTTTTTGCACTTTTTCATTTCTTTTTCTCTCTCATCCCTCCCCTATTCTCTCTGCTCTGCCTAATCTCTGTAGTTCTTGGGGACACATACAATATTCCTTTAGATCCCAGAGGTAAGCAAACTTACCCACACCTACCTGTTCATACTGCCTTGGACCCTGGTGATGTATGTTAATTCTTTATCCTCCAGCAGTTGTAAATAAATTAACACATAATTGAAAAGGGAGAAAACGAGAGGGTAAATAATCCTTGCCAGTGGGCTGGAGAGAATAGGGAGGGCTTGTCAGCAGCAGACAATGAGGGATGCCACAAGAGCTGAAAAAGGCTCAAGACACTCTGATGGCACTGAATCTCTTTGGCACAGGTAGCAGATTGGCCCAGCTGGTGTCATGCTTTATCCCAAGTGCACTCAGCTCCTTATTGTCCAGCTCCCAGCAACAGGAGCCTGAGGCCTTTCCCATGGGGTGCTCGGACCACCCGAGCTAGGTCTGGCTGCCAAACTCTCTGGAGGGGGCAGAAGGAGGTGGCCACCCCACGTGTCTTGTGGGCCCCATGCCCACAAGCCCTCGAGGGCAGAAAGGCATCTCCAGAGGGGCTTGTGCCAGCCTGGAGTCACTGCTGCCTGTAGGGGCAGCTTCCCATGCTGGCACAGCCCTTCCTAGAGCCAGGCAGGCCCTGTCAGCAACCATGGGGATGGCTGAAGCTTTCCAGAGCCCTTCTGCTTGTTTCAATTACTCTTGTGTGCTTGCTGTTAACAGCTCCAGCTCTTTGTTCTCTGATTGCCAGTTTCTAGTGCTTACCAACCCTTTTCAGGTTGGGAGGAAGGATGGGGGGAGGAGTTTAATGACTTTCTGACCAAAAGTATGTTCCCTGAGCACCTGGGAGGAAAGGAGAGATTTCTGACGAGTTGCTCCACACTTGATGTGGACACAGGGATGGAGGGTGCAGAGCTCTTGCCCCCTCACCCAGGATGAGCTGCTGACAGTGGGCTCTGAAGCAGGAGCTGATTTTACTGTCACTGGGTGCTAATTCCATAGCAACAGGGATGAGGCTTGTTGGAATAGAGGCAGGCTGACCACACAGCCCCCCTCTTCCCAGGGCATGTTAACTGGCCTAAGACTTTCCTTTTCAGAGACCAGCTCCTCAGCCAGTAGCTACAGCTTAGAGTTCAGCAGGCGGCTGCTGAGCACCTACATCTGTGAGTATGCACACCTTTGATGCCTTAGGATTTCAGCTTTAGTATTTTTCATATATTTGTAATCCTGCAATTCTTCAGTGTATAACTAAACCCCATATAAAGTGTTAGCTACTGCTTTCCCATTTTGGTCAGACAAAACAGTTCCTCTCCAGGCCTGGGAATCAAGGATACCTCACTATCTCAGGCCCTGAGAAATGTAAACAAAAGTGAGTTGGGGAGGAGCAAACTTGGGGTAAATGACTTCATTACTTGAAGCTGTAATTGGAAGATTAACCCCCACTATGCAAATGGACCAAACTTATAAAAGTATGAAAACCTGTGACCCATCATCCATTTTTGGGTGTAGCCCCTGGGGGGGCTTCTTCTGCTTGAGATGTATCTGAAGGCCCTTCAATAAGTATAACTTCTTTTTATTCTCTTAATTTTGTCTAGACTCTGCTTCTAAGTAGCCCCTAGAAGGCATCACTTTCCTACTTCTTCCCTGTGGACACACCTTCACAGGGCTCATTCCTGGGTGAAGAGCACAGGCTGTGTCTCTTCTCCATGTGATCTTTCCAAATTTGTGCTGGTCTGATGGGAGGGATGAAAAAAGGGTCAGACTGGGAGTTTGGCTGTTAGAGTAGGACAGGACAAAGCACAGGGCAGCAGCTCTGTACCACAGAGCTGTTCCCTTAAACCATTGTCACCTTCAACCTCATGAAGGCTCCCAGCTGCCAAGGGGGAGTTTAAGAAAGTGAGATCAGTGATTGCTCCTTGTGTTACAATGGAGATCTCAGAAGCCTTCAGCTTGTGAGACCTGAGCTTTAATTGTGGCAGGTTCTGGGAGTTCTCTGAACCCAAAGTGCACATCCATTGCCAAGGCATGGAAGACAGTAGTTTGCAGAGAGGCTCTGGTGACTTGCTGAAGAAAAATCTATGTAAGGACTGTTAAGTGATTGTAGCCTTTGTGCAGGCAGTCAGGCCTGTGCTGTTCACTTTGCTGTGGGCCCACAGCTTGGTTTGCTTTGTCAATAATAAGAGGTTTCAGTGCAAAACTTCTTGCTCTGTGTTTTTCCCTCTTTAAGGCAAAGTTCTGGGCAACCTGCAGCTTAACCTGCTTAGCAAATCCAAGGTTTATGAAGACCCAGCTCTGAGTGCCATTTTTCTGCATAACAACTACAACTACATTCTGAAATCTCTGGAGAAGTAAGTGTGTGTCTTGAGTGAATCTCCCTCAAGTCCAAGGCTGACTGGATGGTTTTGGAGCAGAGCTCTGCATTGAGAGCATTTACTTGCTAGCCTGTCTCATATCTGCTTTTTCTTCCATCCTTGAAACTGCCTCTTATAAGGTTTTGCAGTATTATAAACATTACCTGAGAGTAGAAGATAAAAGCATTAGAAAATGCCTTAGGTTTTAAAGAATCCTTTGATCTCAGGAGGATTGAGGATTTGGCTTTGGAAAGTAACTCAGAGTTGCTTCGGTCTCCCAGTTTGCACGTTTCAAGGAGAATTTTGTTCCTTGTGAAGGGCTGAGAGGAACTTTGTTGATGGGGGGTTGAAATTCTGCCATCCTGAGAGCAGCTGGCTCAGGTGCTTCCTCAGGTTTCCTGTCCTTCCAGGTCTGAGCTGATCCAGCTGGTGGCTGTGACACAGAAGACAGCTGAGAGGTCCTACAGGGAGCTCATTGAGCAGCAGATCCAGACCTACCAGCGTAGGTCAGTGACACCCTCTGCCTCTCCCTTGCTTTTGTCACTCTGGGAGCTCTTTGGGAGCCAGTGCTGCTGGAGCAGTGGGAGAGATTCACCTAAACCAGAAACCTGTCTAAAACCAAAGCAGAGTGTTTTTTTGTTTCCAAGCAATTCATCCAACTTGGGTCACTGTGGGAAGTTTTGCTGTGTGTGTTGTCTGAGTTGGCCTTTGGGGGATGACAGAGGTGCTCTGGTAAAGGTGTGAGTAACTCTTTGCTTCTCTCCTATCTCATTGCATATGCAGCTGGTTGAAGGTGACAGATTACATCTTGGAGAGAAACCTGCCTGTCTTTCAACCAGGAGTGAAGGTGAGAGGATGGGCAAAGATGGGCTTGACATGACAGAAGTTGCCAGAAACATCATCTCCTTTGTCATAAAAAATTCTCAAAAACCTTCTTTCTATTTCATGCCAGTATCACTCTGCAGAGTGAACACTGGCTGGCACAAGTGGACAGCAGCAGTGCCTTCTGATCTGCCCTGCCCTGGATTCATCCAAGTCTTTTAATCTTTGCCTCCATTCTTACATCTTCACCTGAGCAGCTGCCTCTGTTTTGGATTTTCAAAACCCTGAGACCTTTCCTTTCCCTTGGAAAGGGCTGGAAGCATGAAGAAGTCTATTTTATGTCAATTATCCTTGTTAAACCTACTTCAGCTGAATGTAGGGTGTGCTGCTCTTTGTGTCTCTCTCCTCACTGCTGTAGGAGAGGGAATCCAAACCAAATACTGGATATTGCTGAGGTTGGATGGGGAGTTGGGGGCAAAGATTGGTGTTGGGTATTTATTTCTGGAGATAAAATAAGATCCTTTCCCTCCTTGTTGCAGCTCAAGGACAAGGAGAGGCAGATGATAAAGGAGCGCTTTAAGGTAAGGAGGTGTGGATGGAGTCAGGACATCCCCTGGTTGATTGGAACTCACAGATCTGCCTGAGGAGGAGACCTCTTGGTGATCAGCAGGGGAGGGAAAGAGCATCAGACTCAGTGTGGAGATTGCAGATGGGATGCTGACTGAGTTTCTCTCTGGACAGGGTTTCAATGATGGGCTGGAGGAGCTGTGTAAGATCCAGAAGGCCTGGGCAATCCCAGACATGGAGCAACGGGACAAAATCTGCCGGGCACAGAAAACTATTGTGAAAGAGACCTATGGTGCCTTCTTGAACAGGTGAGACCTCCTGCAGCACTGTCCTCTCCCCTTTGGGTTTACTGAGATCTTTGGGGCCTTGGATAGTCTGAACAAGCCACTTTTCTATTGTCCTGTCTTAGCTTCTCTACTTTGCACACTCAGACATGCCCAAGCAGACCTTGAGTATTTTTAGACATCTGCTGTCACCCCGATTCCTTGGTCAGTGAGCACAAAGTCCTGAGCAACCCTGGGCTGCTGATGTAAAACTTGTGAGGCCAGTTGTAACCAGGTCACTTGCTCTATACAGGATATTCTGTCACATTCAAGAGGGGTGTGCTGGAGTGGAGCTGATTTGTGACAGAGGAGGAGCCAGTGGATCTCTTTGCTGTGTTCCAGTTGTTTGTCACCTCTTTTCTTTTGCAGATATGGCAATGTGCCCTTTACCAAGAACCCTGAGAAATACATCAAATACCAGGTGGACCAGGTGGGGGAGATGATTGAGAAGCTGTTTGACACATCAGCATAAATTTCCAGCTGTTGTGAACTCTCCAGCTGCCAAGTACAAGCCACTGCTCTCTCAGCAGCCCTTGGGACTCCCTTCCCTTCTCCCCTGCCCCATTGTGGTGGGCAGGGTGTTATACTTGTATTTATCAGATTTATAAACCTGTGGAAACACTAAGTCCTGACTGTCTTTGCTCTGGATCCATGGGATAAAGCAAAGTCTGCCCTGTGGGCTCCTGTATTGGCACATCCACCTCACCTGGGTTTGTGTTAATGCCTTGATGTGCAACAGACATGGGGGGTGTGTTTAAAAACAAAAAGAAAGAAAAATACACAACAAATAAAAACCCTGTATAGGTGTACCACCCTTCTGTTAAGGGCAGGAGGCTGTGAGCTCCAAATGGTGCCACCTGCTTCCCTGATGGGTTTTGGGAATCTCAGTTTTGTAGAATCCCAAATTATTTTTACATTGTCAATCTCAACTGTTATTTCATTCAGTGGTAGAGCTCAATGCTGATTCTGGGGGTTTGGGGGTGCCTGGCAGGGCTGCAGTCCAGTCTCCTACAGGGGTGTTTCACCCCAAACCCAGACCTGTGTCAGTGCTCTGTTCCATGTGAGGGTGATGGCAGGGCCTGGACCTGTGACAGAGCAGTGGAAGCAGAGGGAGCTCCATGGTGGCCTGGCTGTGTGCTGCTCTTTATTGATCTGAAGCAAAGTAAGTGTTCCCATAGCAATTTCCACTCAGTGCCTTCCTCCCACCCCTGTTTTTCTTTGTCTCCTGTCTTCCTATATCTGATGCATCTCTTCCCTGCAAGCAGCCAAGCCCATTTGCTTTGTTAAAGCCATGGGCATCACATGAAGAGCAAGTGCTGCTCTCCCATGTGCCTTGGAGCAGTGCTGGCAGGCTTTGATATGGACTCTGACACTTTGCACCAAGGCTTTTCGGAGCATTAGAGCACCTGTGTTTTATCTGTGGTCTCTGGCCAGGCATTTCCTGCTCCACTCTCCCTCTCTCCTGCTGCCTGCTCTGTTGTTTGCCTGTAACAATTGAAATACAGGGTTTCCATAGGGCGAGGAGCACTCACAATAGCTGCTGCTTTGCAGTTTGGAGTAAATCCATCCTTCACCTGAGCAGTGTTTACAGCAGTGTTTGCTGGTGTCTGAATAGCCTAGCAGTGGAAGAGCTGTTGGATGTTAGAACCTGGATGTGGCTGTGTCTCCTCAGACAGGTATTCCTCAGGTACAGCTCCTGCCCTTTCTGAACCCCTGACCTCTTCCTCAGCCTGGTGTAGCAAATGCCTGAAAAACAGCAGTTTTGACAGGCTCATCCAGCCCAGAGCTGGACCACAGTGTGAGTTCAAGTCTTGACCACTGCACCTGACTGTTTTTATGTGTCTGACCATGCAGGCTCACAGTGCCAACACAAGGTTTCTCCCTGCAGAAACCTTCCTCCTGCTGTCAAATCTCAAATGTCTGTGGAAACCTGAAATCTTGTACTTGCTGTTTCTAACCTCTGCCAGATTCAAGAGCCTCTGGAAGCCAGCAGGCGCCAGACAGTGTTTTATACATAAGCAGAGCTCTGCTGACTTGTGTTTGATGCAGTGTTGAGTCTGCTGGATACACACCCTGACATTGACCAGAAGGAGCTGGATTCCATCTTTCTCGATCTGTTTCTGACACCGCAGCAGTCCGATGTGAATTTCTTTCTTGAGGAGAGTGCATGGAATTCATGCTGAGCTGTAAAACATGTTTTATTGCAGCTGATCCCAGGGTGAGACAGTTCACCCTGAACAGTCACAGGGAAAGCCAGAAGATGGGAGGGGGAGCTTTGCCTGCAGCTTTACTGGAGCACCTGAGCTTTAGTGTGCAGGAGCTGAAATCCTCCCTGACCTGATGATTTGGTGCCAACCAGAGCCAAAAAAAATGCATGAGATCATTCAAGGGTCTCAGAAAGGGCCAAATCCTGTTCTCCAGAGGCTCTGGGAATGTCTCTGCATGGCCCCCACCAAAAGAGGCCTTTCTAGGCTTTGCTGTCAGCCTGTTGCTCCAGGAAAGATGTACCAGACCAGGGCTGGGGGGAAGATGCAGCCAGAGATGGGATGCAAAATATCCTGCTCCCTTCTGGTCACTCCATTACCAGCACCAGTAGCTGACTGCATTGTTTCTACCCAGGGATGCCCTGGCTGCATCTGGAGGAAGGAATGGGGGTAAGAGGCTGCTGGGGCCTGAGAACTGGGCTTGGTGATTGATATCTGTGCAGTGAGGAGGAGCTGGAGATGGCGATTCCCTAGGGGAACAGGCAACTTCTGCTGCTCCCAGCTGGGAATCAAGACCCTAATTTCTCTGAGTTAAAGGGAAAGCTGAGCCACCTAGTCCCTGTTCCCTAAATCCAGCCTCCCACTCAGCCTAGCTCTAAGCATTCCCTCACTGTCTGCCTCTCCCCTGCAAAGGGAATGAATGTGGGGAGACAGACCTGCTTTGGGAGCAGCAACAGGTTTTTTCCACGTTTTTTGAGCCACGCCTTCCTCAGGGTGGGAGCGGGGGAGCCTCCAGGCTGAGCTGGTGTCCAACACTGCAGCGCCAGGGGAGGGCTGCGTGTGCTCCTTGGCTTTTTATGGTAAGGAATGTGTTTGCAACATGTTAATTAAGAACGACCATGGCAGCCAGCACAGTCTGACCCTCTCACAGATGAGCCCTTCACGCCCCTCTAAGAGCTGAGAATGGAGCCTGGAGTCGTGCTGAGACCATGGCAAGGGGCCACAGATGAGGCTGAACCCCCTCTGCTTCCCCCCTTTGCTTCCCCCAAGGCTCCTGTGGGGTTTGACACCATTCCCTCACCTCCCGTTCTGCCCTGACCCAGGGAACCTGTGTCTGATTTCCAAGGATTTGGGGCCAGAGCCTCATTTTGATGTTTTTTATTTTTTAGTGGCCATGCTGGGGGTGATGCCAGGGTCTGGGGGTGCTACCTGCTGCCTCCTCAGACTGGAGAGCAAATTTGTCAGAGTAAGTATTTGAAAACAAACCCACAAATCAAAATAACTTCTCTAACCCTAGTGATAAATCTGTTTGGAAAGTTCACACTTACTGAGGTTTCAGGCAAGAGTTTCTCATCACCCTGCCCACTCTTGGGCTTGATGGGAGCTCAGTTTAGCCTATTCATTTTTCACTTCCAGTTAAATATGCTTTTATTAAATTTTAACTGAAACACAGGGACTTGCAGTGCTCTTAATTTAAGATAAAACCTCCCAAGGGAATGGACCAGGAGCCCATTTCTCTCAGCTGGGAGCGTGTTGTGTGTCAGCAGATCCTGATGCTCTTGTCTTTTCCATCTGGGCCTGATATGCTCTGTTATTTGAGGGGGAAAGTACCTTCCCAATACGGCAGCAAAATCTTGTGTTTGTCCTTGGAGGGCTCATCAAGGCACGGGCTGGGTGTGAGGGCAATGGTTTCCTCCTCAGATGAGCAGGGACAGTGTCAGATAAGCTGGAGGGGGCTTTTATCTCTAATTCTGTATTAGCTGTAAGCAGTGCAATGATCTGGCCCAGGTTTCAGTCTTACAGCCTGCAGACAAGTGAGAGCCAATTTCTGGGTGAGGATCCATAAAATGAGGGGGGCTGTTGGGGATGTGCCACAACACAGGGCCCTGACCTTGCTGTCTGACCATCACCAAGTCTCTCTCTGCTCCTGGAGAGGGTGAAAGCAGCCATGGTGCATGTCAGAGGGGATTTGGGGGTGCTGGAGGCAGCAGTGAGGTGCAGCCCCCCAGGCTGGGAGCTGTGCAGAGCCTGCCCCCAGCCCACTGTCGCCCTGTGGGACCTCATTGCTGAACTGTGACCAGAAACAAGCAGGTGCCAGTGGTGCCCACGGCCACAGTGATGTTTTGGGCTGGCAGCTGAGTTAGGGGTATCCTGGGATGTTTCTTCAAAGTGGTCATGGGGTGGCTCTAGAGCAGCTAGCAGGGTAGGGCAGGGTCAGCCATGGGCTCAGGACACTGTTGGAAGGGTTGGGGTGGGATGGATGGGGGCAGAATCAGTGTTTCTGACAGGGGAAATGTGGATATTGCATCCCCCTGCCATGCCAGCACAGGGACCTGTGCCCTTGGGCAGTGCAGAGGTGATGGGTCTCCATCCCCAAGCTGAGCTGATAACTGCCCAGGAGAGTGGATTGAACCCCTCAGTGTGTGTGGGGTCCACTGGAGTCAGATCCTGTGGCTCTCCAAGCAGGGGTAGATGTGGGCACAAGGACAGTAAGGCTTTTAGCTGTGTTTGTGCAGCTGCTTCAGTGTTTTCCCTGGATGTGAAGGGTTGAGCAGGGAGATAAATGCAGATGTAATTAATGGAGCTGCTTATACGCTGCTCTCTGTGACTTATGCCGGGAACAGGACTAGACTAAATATCACTGTTACTGATAGGAGGAGGTGGCCAATTTATGGCCTTCTCTGTGGGGAGAGGAAGATCCTGGTTATAATAACACTCAGCAGGGGAAAAGAAATGATTTACAGTCAAAGGCTTCTCAAGAAAAAAAGGCCAAGCACTGGGGCTGAGTGGAAGAGGGCTGTGTGAGGACCAGAACCCCAGGGAGAGCCAGGGTCCGTGGACAGAAGTACCCATCGCAGTCCTGGGGAGCTCTGCTGTGGGGATTCACAACATTCTCTGCAGACAGAGCCTCTGTAATGGCAGTTTATAGAGACATGGCCTTCGTGGGGGCTGTTGGGGTACGCAGCTGGGAGTTGTAGGGATGCACAGCTCATCCCAGCTCCCCTGCACTTTCACCACCACCTCTGCCTGTGCTCTGCTACGGGGTTTTCAAAAGGGTGGCTTGACCCTAGTCTGGTGATGCTCTTCTGGTAAGGAAAAGGAAGGTGTCCACTTAGAGCCCTTGGCTGGTGGCAGTCACAGGGCTCAGGCACCCGTGGAGCCTTTGCAGGGTTAAGAGGTGGGAGTGTGAATCACAGCAGCCTCTTGTGGGCAGCTGCACTCAGCAGTGGTGTTTCTGTGCTGCAGTGCTCCCCTCCAGGGATGTGCTTGGGCATCACCCACATCCTCCATCCCCCCTCAGCTTCCCTGCATCCAGCAGGTCCCACCACCCCCCAGCCTCTCCTTTATTGCAGCTGTGGGGCTTCTCAAAGGAGCTGGACACGGCAGGTGGGATAGAGGAGCTTTATTGTGGCTTCCCCAGCTCGCTGGGCACCCCCAGCTCTCACACAGCCCTGACTGTCCTGCCTCAGGGAAGCAGTGGCAGTGCCCTGCTTGTCTCCTCACCTGCTTGAGATGCTGAGCTGTCCCCAAGCTGTCCAAAGGCATTAAAATCCTTCCCCTACCATGGGTCCATGGCTGTGCTTCCCTGGCAAACAACCTCTCTCCCCTTGGTCCTCAGTGACCTGTGCTTCACTCTGGATTTTCCTACCTGAGCTGGGTTTGTGCCCAGTGCTGCCCCAGGATGCAGCTCCTAAACTAGGACACAAACAATCCAAGACTTTCCAAATGTCCCTAAAAGTGCACCCATTAACTCCAGGTGCTTTGCTGGTCAGAGGGGCCAGAGCTTTTCACAGGGTCTGGGTGTAGATGCGATAGGAAGTTCGTCCATGACAGAGGAACAGGTGTTCACACATGGCAGTGGATTGTTGGGCTTGATCTCTCTGCTCTCAGCAAGTGCTTGGTGGAAGCAAATCCTGTCCTTGGTTGGTTATTGGCTGAGTTTGTATCAGCAGCATCACGGTTATGAAATCTGGATGTATTTGAATGAAAGGGGTTCAACTGGACCCATTTCAACCCAAAACATAGCCCAGCCCCAGGCTTGCAATGCTGCAGGAGACTGCAAAGCCGTGGGATGGGAGGAAGCTCTGCTAGCTGATGTTGAAGGTGATGGAGGAGCCATCTGCTCTCTGCTGCTGTCCCACCAGCTCTGCCTCCCCCCAGGGCTGTGCGGGGACCCTGCAGCGTGCGGCGGAGCGACCGGGCAGGGCATCGCTCAGCTGGGTCACCTCACTGAGCTCTGCCTCCAGCGTGCTGACCGTGTTGGTGGCCTGGGCCACATGCACCTTGTGCGCTGCCTTCTTGTGCAGGAGGCAGCTGAAGATCTTCTTGAAGCCCTTGCGGAAGTGTTTGGAAACCAGGGCGTAGACGATGGGGTTCACGCAGGAGTTGGCGTAGGAGATGACGTGCGAGAGGATGCGGAGCACGTACGTGGAGTGGTTGAGGGGGAAGTACCCAAACCACACGCAGAGGATGACCAGGTGATGGGGCAGCCAGCAGAGGCAGAACAGGATGGCGACAATGATGATCATCCTGGTGACCTTCCTCTTGGCCTTCTTGGACTCAGACATGTCTTGGAGAGGGTCCACGGACCGCCACAGGTAGCGAATAGTCCGCACGTAAGTGAGGCTCAGGATGAGCACGGGGATGATGTAGCTGAAGATGAAGGTGCAGATGTCCATGATCTTGCGCTGGGAGATCTCCCAGATGGGATGGCAGACGGTCAGGTTGGCCAGCTGGAACTCCTGGTAGTAGCTGAGGTAAGGGCCCGAGAAGATGAAGGAGAGCCCCCAGATGAGACAAATGGCCAGGAGGGCGTTCCTGGGTGTCCTCAGCTCCCTGGAGTGCAGGGGGTATCGTATGGCCAAATACCTGCATGGGAAAGGGAGAGAGACATGGCTGCAGTCCTGGGGAGGGCACAGAGACAGCATTGCCAGGAGCAGATTGGAGAGAGGGCAGAAATGGATTTGAGCTTTCCAGGGCAGTTAGTAACACAACAGATTCCCTGGTGTTCCTTAGCACAAAGGACTGAGGAACATTCTCTCTCTGCCCCTGCCCCTTCAGGCTCTGCTCTTAGCAGTGGTTGTGGGGACAATGGGGATGGTCCCATTCTGTCCCTCCCCTAATCCAGCAGACCCTCACTTGACCATCACTGTCTGGCACGGATTGGAGCAGTGAGGATACAAAAGCAGGAGCAAGTGCCCAGGATCCCCAGACACAGCATTCCTTGTACTGGCACATGTGAGAGCACATCCCCCCTTTTCAGTTCTGTAATTAGCTGGTCCCTTAATTGCAGCCAGATCTGAGGCTTGTGCAGGCCCTCCCCTGCTCAACACATCTGTTCCCTCTGCTCTGTGGGATACAGGGGGAGAGGCAGCCCCTGGATGTGTTTTAGCTCCTGGGGGTGCTGGGATAGCAGGACACATCCAGCCAGGCTCCAGGGCCACCCTGGGGACAGCAATATGGGCTTCCCACATCCCATCTCACAGGTTTTGGGCACTGAGTGGAGCAGCACCAGGAGCTCCCAGGGTCATAACTCAGCAGCCCTTGCAGAGGCAGGGACTGAGGTAAAGCACAGGCAAGGAGCAACAGGCTTCCCAGCAAAACCCACCCTGGGATAATCGCTGTGACAAGGGACAGCATCAGGACAAAAAGGGGTTTTTTGCTAATAGAAGAGGAGGGTGAGAAAATCAGTGTCTCAGCTCAAACATCCCAGTGCTTTTTCTCCTCAAGGTCTGCCTGCTTCACTGGGGATGGTTGGGAGGGTAGGGGCTCTCTCTGTGCATCCCAGGAAGAGCCAGAGCTGCACAGGGACTGAGCTTTGCTTCTTTCTCATTTTTCATCCCAACTTCACTGCCAGGGCCGGTGGATAAATCCCAGTCCTACAGCTTTGGGGTCTGAAAGCTTCCTCCATCTGGGCACTGGGGCCAGGGATCCCCACCCAGCCCTCTGCAGGACCTCATAGTGGGTGGTTGCACTTCCTTGCACACATCAACTGGGAAATGCTCCTTGATTCCCCCAGAGATCACAGCAGTCAGAGTTTAGCTCCAGGGGATTTTTGTCCCCTCTCTGCCCTGGTGGGATCCAGAGGAAGGGGAGCCTCAGGGTGCAGGGAGCCCCCCCCCCATTCCCTTTCCTACCTGTCGAGGGAGACGGTGGCCAGGGTGAAGCTGCTGGCGTACATGGTGAGGTAGATGAAGAAGTGGACAGCCTTGCACATGAAGGGCCCAAACACCCATCCCTCCAGGGTGTAGATGGTGGCTTGGAAGGGGACGCAGAAGAGGATGAAGCAGAGGTCAGCCACTCCCAGGTTGAGGATGAAGAGGTTGGTGGTGTTCTTCACCTGCCCATTGTGCAGCAGCACGGCCAGGACCAGGCTGTTGCCCACCGTGCCCACGAGAAAGATGACGAGGTACACGAGTGGGATGATGACGGACTCGGGCTGCCAGCCCCCCCCAGAGCCCGCCAGCGAGCCGTTCATGGCCGGGAGTGCACGGACAGGGCCAGAGGGGGGAGCGGGCGTGGAGAAGGCACCGGCGGGGCACACGGGGTGACGGGGTGCACAGAGAAATCAGTGTGGGGTGTACCAGGGATTGCACGGGAACGGGGGTGCAGGGAGGGCGCGCTGGGCAGCACGGAAGGGAGGAAAAGGGAAAGGGGGTGCAGGGAAAGGTCAGCGAGGAGAGCACCAGGGATGCAAAGGAAAGAGGTGGACAGGAAAAGAGGAGCGGTGGGGAGTGCAGCAGGGATGCAGAAGGAAAAGGGGTGCACAGAGAGCACGCTGGGGGAGCACAGAAGGGATGCACGGGAACAGGGGGTGCATAAGGGAGCGTGCGGGGGTCCCGGCGGGGATGCGGGGGAGCCGAGGGGGAGCCGGGCGCCCTTCACCTCCTCCGGGTGTGCGGGAGCCCGCGGGCGCTCGGGGGGGCTCCGGCGGGGCGGCTCCGGCGCTCTCCGTGCGCCGGCGGAGCGGGGGGGCCCGGGGGGCTCCGGGGCGCGGCTCCCGCCCGGCCCCGCGCATCAGATCCCGACCCCGCTCCCCTCGGGGAAGCGCCCGGCAGAGGAGCTCGGGCCGGGTTTGCCCTGGGCTGGGGTAAAATGTCAGTGCTGTCACTCCCCCGGAGGGGCTGGGCACCCAAAAGGGAGCTCGGCACCCAAAGTGAGGCGTCTGCGGGGGTTTTCTTACCTCCTCCCCCTTCAGTAGTCATTGGAAAAGGGGTTGTTCAACCCCAGGGTCTCCAGGGCTGGTTTTTAGGAATGGGGGTCCTCTGAGAATGTGTCCACATTGTCCAGCGGGCAGCTAAATCCTCGCACCAAAACAGCCGAGGTGAGCGCAGTTTTCAGGAGAAACTGTATTTTTCCCCACGGCTGGGTGAGAAGCGTGATACATTGCAGCGGGAACAAATCTTTTTCATGCCGTGCCTTCTTTTCCTGCAAAATTGCCTTTTTGGTCCTGCACGGATGGAACTCTTGATTCCGGCCGGTGCTATCAGCTCTGCCAGGGCTCTTCGTGTGACCCCACCCCAGCCTACCTTGTTTTGCTCCTGTGGAAAGAGAAATATTTAATGCATCGACTACTCCTGTAACTCACTCCACAGCTTCTCAGTTCTCTCAATGGGCGTTCAGAGCTGAGCCTGCCGTGCTGGGAGCTCTGGGGACACTCACAGCCCTGTGACATTGCCACCACAGCACACGGAGCCCTTTTCACCCTCTGCTGCCCACAGGGAGCCCCACAAAACCAGCTCCCGTTTGGAGGAGGTGCGTGGGGAGGTGAACAGACCCCTTCGGTGGGAGGATGCTCCGTGTTCCTGATCCCACAGGGAAAAGCAGGCAATTCGGAGCAGCACAGCGGAAAATCGGCTGCCCCACAGGAGTGCGGAGCTGCGGAGACAGAGCACAGCTCTGCCTTCCTCTCCGGATCCCAGGCTGGCCACACATCCTCAGGGAGCCATTCCCGTGCCACATCCCCAGCCACCAGCATGGAGATTGCTGGGATAACTCGTGGGGAAAGCCTGGCCCCAGGGAGGTTCTACCATGTGGGAATTGCCTCAGTTCCAGGAGGTTTCACCCTGTGGGACCTGCCCTGTATCCTCAGATACCACAGGGTGTTTGGGTGATGGTGCTGGTGGTGTCTTTGGTCTCACTGGAGCTTTGGTCAGCCTGCAGAGTGAGACTGTTAAAAAACAAAATGAGGGAAAACACTGTTTCCTCCCGAACATCAGTAAAACTCGTAAATAGCAGGATAAAAATAAATAGCAGTAAAATAAATTCTTGTCTTGAGACACAGATGGGTTATTTGGGCAGCGGTGCAAGAGGATGATCCAGATCCCCAAAAGCAAGATCCTCTGGCCAAAATTAATAGGAAAAGGCATGCTGTGGGGCTCTTGGCCCTTGGAGGCTGACAGAGAGATGTGAGGGCCTGGAGCCTGTAACTCTGTGGATTTATTCTCTGCAGCAACCCCTGTGACACCAAAGGCAGCTCAGCCTTGCTGCAAGGCTCCTCTCAAGGCTCTGCAGGTTTGTGTAATCCTCCTGTCCCCCTGCCCTGGGGGAGAGCAGAGCTGCCTCTGCAGGAGGAATTCACACACCCAGGCGCTGGCTGATGGTTTTATCCTCCCATTTCCAGATTCCAGAGGAATCCAGAGGAGCAGCAAAGGTTGGTGTCAGTGTGCAAGAAAGGTGGTGTGGCAGAAATGTGCCTGTGCCACACGTGGTGGCTGTCCTGACACTGGAATAGGTCCTTTGGGGGTTTTTTTTGGGCACCTGAGGTTGGGTGCTGCCGTGCCAGCCTAAGCCAAGCCTGTCTGAACCACCACAGCTGCAAGAGAGGAGCTGTTCTTTGTAAAATAGGCTTTAATTGCAGTGCCTGCTTAGTTCAGCATCATCCTGGAGCACGGTTTGGTTCAGATAGGGAATGAATCCCTGGGAGATGGATTTGGAGCCTGGAGCAGACAGTTTAAAAGATTTCCACAGAAAGATGCAACTTGAGGATATTGCAACTTGAGGACATGGTTGATTTTTTAATTTATTTTATTCCCCCCACCTCTTTGAGCTTTGCTGTCTATGAGAGGAAAGGAGAAGTTTGAAATCGGGAATAACAGGTCACAGCTGAGCCTTTGGAAGGGGAGAGGAACCAAATTGATTCTTGTAGTGTGACAGCAAAGTGCAGCCAGGCTGGCAAAGACGGGTCTGGGGACATGAGCCCAGCGCAAGCAGCTCCTGGGGCAGTTTGTACTTATAAGGGTTTATGTAAATATTACGATTGGGTGCTCAAATAAGTTTGGTGTTTGTCCTGAATGAAGTATTCAACTCCATGTGCAAAATGACCTGGTCTTACATGCCCACACCATGAAATAGCTCCAGGATTACGTGAGATAACTGCAGTCTCTTCTTTTACCAGGTGCACAGCCCCAAGGGGTTAAGGCGGCTGGAGGTGGGAGGTTTTGTTTTTGGGGCTGAGCCTGGGGGGATTTAAACCCCCTCTCCCGAAGGGCTGCCCAGAGCAGCAGGCTCCGGTGTCCCGGGAAGGGGCAAAGGGAGGGATGGATGGATGGACGGACGGACGGACGGACGGACGGACGGACGGACGGACTCCCCGGGGCTGCCACAGCAGCGGGGAGGGACAGCAGCAACAGCACCGCCAGCCGTGGGGTCATCCTGGGCTGCGTGAGGGAATCTGGGGGGCAGGGTGGGGGGGGATGGCCCTGGGGACTGATTTGGGGCTCAGTCG
Organism: Parus major; assembly: GCF_001522545.3. NCBI lineage: Eukaryota > Metazoa > Chordata > Aves > Passeriformes > Paridae > Parus > Parus major. The sequence continues at coordinate 7,016,556 of NC_031786.1, read as the reverse complement.
AGGGGAATGAGTGGGAAAGGATTGAGAAGGTTGACCCTAGGGGCTGATTTTGGGGTAGGGGGGTCAGTGCGGCAGGGGTGAGGATGGTGACGCTGATTTTGGGGTCAGCACTGAGGGGTGGCCTTGGGGCAGAGCACCGTGACAGAGTTGGGGGGCTCAGTGCGGGATGGATAAGCGGGACACGGGCAGGAGGGCCGGGGAATGTACAAACCCCGGGTGAGGCACAGCCCCGGGAGGCTGCCGGGATCTCCCGATCCCGATCCCGATCCCGCTCCCGGGCTCCCCCCGGGTCCTCCCCGTTCCCGGCGGCCCCCGCGCGGCCGCGCGCGCCGCTGCCCGGCCCGTGATGCACCGCGGCCGCGGCCCCGGAGCAAGATGGCGGCGGAGCGTCAGGGGGGTGGCGGCGGCGGCCGCGGGGCCGGGGCGGAGGAGAACAAGGACCACAAGGACGGCAAGGACAACAAGGAGAACGAGCGGCCGGCGGCGCCGCCGCCCGGCGGCCTCGGCGATAGCCTGGGCCTGGAGAGCATCCTGCGCGGCGGCGGCGGCGGGGGGACGTGGCAGGCCCGGCCCCGTGGGCGGCGGGGGGACGTGGCGGCAGCGAGGGGCTCGCAGGGCCCGGGCGGGCAGGGACGGCGGGCGGCGGGCGCTCACCCCCGGCCCGGCCCTGGACATGCGGGCGGCGCTGGCCTGGGCCTGCGTGGGGGTTTGGTTTGGATGAAACAGGTCAGCCTGGCTTTCCTGCTTTATGGAATTGCGCTCTGCCTGTGCTGATTCCCCTTCCAAAGCGCGTGACGGCCGGCGTCAGTCTGCACAGCGGAGCTGTGTGCCGGGCCGTGTGCTTTAGGGTAAGAGCAGGTCACCCGTGAGCTACTCGTGGTGATACTGCAGCTTGAAGTGAACAGTAATATATAAAAATATCTTAACAGATGCGCTGAGGTGACAGATGTGACCTGCACATCTAGTGCTTCTGAAATCTCGGCGTGTAAAGCTCGTGGAGGTTTTGTAGGTGAAACTTGGATGTGAAACCAGCCCAGCTGCACAGCTGTGATAGAGCTGAGTTTTATCTTCTGGGTCACAGGGAAACCCGAGGGAAATCAGGTTTCAGTTTTCCACGTGGCATATGGCAGGTGTGTAGTCAGTAACTGTTGAGTAAGATGCAGACATAGCAATTGCCCTGGGAATGTTGGAAATGTCTTTAAAAGTTCAGGGGATATGAATTCAGCAAGTAACTGCAGGATGAAAAAAGAGTCTGAAAAAAATCTTGGGTAGACAGCAAGGATGAGGAGGGCTGTGTTGAGATATTGCAGTTCGACTTGGTTGTTCTGCAAATGTAGAATAATTCAGTGTAATAACTATTGGTGCGGGTTTTTAATACTTCAGAGACTTTGATTTAGGTGTAGTCCTAAGAAAACACTTTGATAGACATCTAGCATTTTAAACTTTAAATGTTTGGTCGTTTCTTTAGGTATAGTTTTTCTTTTGTTTGGCTTGTTGTGCAGTCTGGTTGTGTGTTGTGGGCTTTCTTTAAAGGCTTGGTAAAGCTTGAAAGGAAAATTTTAGGATATGAATATATATTCATATATATGAATATATGAATATATATATAGCACAGATTATATCTATTTCTTATATATATATTATATATATTTCTTGTTTGTGGTAGAGATTTCATTTCACAAAATAACTTGTAAACTGAATGAAGAACATCAGATTTACTGGAATATGGCATGGTTTTATTTGGTAGGAATAACTGAGGGATAAAGGAAGTGCAGGAACTCTGCAAAAACTCTGCAACATTGAAGGACGTGGAATCTGGATGGAGTGATGGTGCCCCAGGTCACAGGACAGTGCTTCATGTCACAGATACTTGTTATAGCAATGTGCAGCAAGGCTAGAAATGTGCTGAAAAAATGAGAAAATTAGCCCTGGAGTTATTTCCAAAAACACTTTTTATGAGGTTTTGTGCTCAGAAGGCACTTTGTTTATGGAAGCTGTGCTGGGGATGCAGCAGTGATTCTATTCAGGGTGTTTTTTTCTACAAAACTGTCACAAGTGTTGCTGGGGAGGTCCTGCAGCCAGGCTGGGGCAGTCAGGTGTATTATCCTGGATGGGTCTTTCGGCACAGCTGCTTATCCCAAAATGAACTCTGGTGACAGCAGCTCTCCTGTGGATGTCTGTAGGAGGAGGTGTTTGAGGTTTGTCGTGGTCTCTGCTGATGGTCAGGAGCTCTGGAGGGAGCTGTGAACTCATGAGGTGCTTTAGAACCATCAGCTCCCTCAGCTCCCTGCTTTTAGGAGGTTTTGGGCTGCCCCAGTGTTTGAAGTGCATTTGTCTCATGGGATCTCTGGGGTTCCCTGCTGTTATTTTGGGGTGGAAGGAGGAGCTGGTGCCAGCTGCACTGTGAGTGTGCCTTAACGCGAGCCACAGTCCTGCAGATCGTGAAGGAGTCACAGCAGCAGCACGGCCTGAGGCATGGGGACTTCCAGAGGTACAGGTGAGTGTTGGGAGCTGCTCCTGGGGCTTTATTTAAATTGTAACCCCCCCACAGCAGGCAACAAAGCCCATCTGCCAGGCTGTTCCAGCTGAGGCCGTGTGTGCTGATCTCCCTTGGCTGTACTGTGGTGTGGCTGTGCAGACTGGCTCTTGCATCTCCACTGCCCATAGGAGCTTGTGTTCACACGTCCTGATAGGCACTGTACTCCTCCAGAACTCAGTGCTCAATAAACACATGTAAACCAGTTAGTAATGAACACATCACCCTGATTTTTAAAGATCATTAGTGACTGTGTGTCTTCTTACCTTGTTTTCTATTAATTACTGCTTTACAGGTAGTTTTTGGGCTACCATATGTCACACTTGGAGTTTTAATTGTTAAGACATTTGCCTGGTACAGCCTTTAGTCTTTTTTTTTTTTTTTCTACTTGGATAGAGCAATAAACAGAAACAAAGTTGTCCTTTGGCCAAACTGACTGTGGTTATCCTTTTTTAGGGGTTATTGCTCCCGCAGGCTGAGGCGGCTCCGCAAAACTCTCAACTTCAAGATGGGCAACAGACACAAGTTCACTGGGAAGAAAGTAACTGAAGAGATTCTCTCAGACAACAGGTACAGGGACTGGATGGAACTGAGAATTCAGTATGTTACTGAAGAGTTTCCCTTCATTAGTTTCTGTTGCAGGTGGAAAAATATTCTGTGCAATATCATCCAAAGCATTTATTTTCAGAGATGTCTGTTGATATTAATAAAAGTTCAGGCTGTAGTGCAGGTGCAAGAGACACTGCTCAGATCCAGCTTCAACCAGTGGGAGAAGGAGCAGCAACAGCCTGTTCCTTCTCTTCCCTCATAGTTGCTAAAATTGATTCTTTTCATAATCAGTGGATTCCTGTGACATTGAAGAGGAGATGTTTATTCAGGTCTGCTGCAAGGTAGCCATGGGAGTGCTTTTAATGTAAATGGTGTAGCCAACAAGGTTGTGGTTGGAGATGTAATCCCTTCTGCTTGAACAGAAATATTGCACTGCAAGTTTTACTGAAATCTTCTAAATTTGACAGAATGCTCACCTGACAGAGTATGTAGAGAATAGCCAGGATTTTGGGCTCACTTCCCATCTTTTAGGAATACTTGAAGTGTTTCCTGTCTTGTCTTTTCTTGTGGGAAAACAGCACATGACGCTGCATTCACCTGTGTTGTAAAGAACATATTGAACCAGTTTGAAGAGTGGCCTAAAATGATGAATCCCATGTCTTTGTAGTGTCTATGGTACTGCAGAATGATACCTAATTCTCTGCCTCAGTGGGGTAATTACACTTCTGAGTGAGAAACACATCAGGAACCAGTCAGGAATAATAAGACTTTGTGTGCTTAGAACTTTAAGAAGTAAAAGCATCTTGCCTCTTCTAACCAAGCTAAACTTCTGTTACTGAAGTTGGCCGGCCAAATGGCAAAGAACTGGTGGTGATGCAACTCTTGTCTGAGTCTCATTATTGTTCCATGGACCCTCCTGCACCCTGCAGGTATTTGCTGCTGATCCTGATGGATGCAGAGAGGGCCTGGAGCTATGCCATGCAGCTGAAGCAGGAGGCCAACACAGAGCCCCGCAAGCGCTTCCATCTGCTCTCGCGGCTGCGCAAGGCTGTCAAACACGCCGAGGAGCTGGAGAGGCTCTGTGAGAGCAACAGGGTGGATGCTAAGACAAAGCTGGAAGCTCAGGTAAGCACTTATACTTTCAGCTTGTTATACAGCAAAGGCTGAACAAGAAACCTTTGGAATTTGGGGTGAGGAAATAATTGCTCTCTCTCAGTAGATAATAAAATTTCAAAGAATTTGGGGTGACTAAGATTGTGCAACACAGCCCAAGAAAGTGCTTACCTGCTGAGTTAGCTTTTTGTTAAATGTGCTGAAGTAGCCACCTAGAATGCAAGATTTGGAGGTTCAGTTCCTGGAAAACAGGAAACAACTGTTGTGACCTCCTTGAGCAAGGGGCTGCAGTGCTGTACTCAGTTAAACTGCCATTGTATGGCATATTGTTGGGGGAAAAAAAGTTTTGTGACATCAGTGGGCCATTGCATAACAAACAAGAAATATCTTTGCTTTGATTTCTGGGCAGCCTGGTTTAGTGGAAGGTGTCCCTGTTCATGGCAGGGGGTTTGAAGCTAGATAATCTTTAAGCTCCTTCCTAATCCATTCCATTCTGTGATTCCATTTTATGATTCTGTGGTTCCTTAGCAATGTAGCAAAGACAATTAAAGGAGAAGAAGTAGGTAGCTGTAACCTGTCATCCAAATCCATTGTTTTCTGTGGGAAGCCCCAATGCAAAGGGCAAAGCTTAGTCACTCACTGCAGGAGTCACATCAGCTTTCATGCTAAAGGTGTCACTAATTGGGCTGTGGATGGTGGGGAAGTGACCTTGCCCTTGCTCTGTGTGCAGGCGTACATGGCTTATCTCACCGGGATGCTTCGCTTTGAGCACCAGGAGTGGAAGGCAGCAATGGAGGCTTTCAACAAATGCAAGTGAGTCCCTCTTTGTTCAGTAAATAGTGTTAGATCAGTTCCATAGAGCAACTCTGGCAACTCTCTTGAGTTTTTTAGTTAATTGTGCTTAACTGGGAGGTGCTGCTGAAGAAATAGCATCCTCCAGAACACAGACACAAACTGTTCCCTTAGGATAGCACCTCACAAGTGACACACTCTGCAGTGTCAATATTTGTTCTTTGCTGTAGGACCATCTATGAAAAACTGGCCAATGCCTTCACAGAAGAACAAGCTGTGCTGTATAACCAGCGTGTGGAGGAGATCTCACCCAACATCCGCTACTGTGCCTACAACATTGGTAAGGGAAGGGGGGCCTCATCTGTTCACAGGAAAGCAATATTGATTTAGTTAAACCCTGGTCTAAGTGACATTGAGGCCATGATATTTTGGGCAAATTCTGCATGTGTTCTGGGACAGTTTAGCAATGCAAAAAGGGCCTCATTTTGCAACAACACTTGTGGTTATGTGTAGAAAGACAGGAGTAACAGTTCGTGGTAGCTTGCCTATGAAGACAGAATGGAATTGCAAGCTTGTCCCTAAACTGCCAGTATAAAACCTAATTATTAGGTTTGGTATATGAAAGTAATTTTGAAGTAAAATGGAATTGTGATCTCAATTTGTCGATTCTCTCAGGTGACCAGTCTGCCATGAATGAGTTGATGCAGATGAGACTGAGGTCTGGTGGCACTGAAGGTCTTCTTGCAGAAAAACTGGAGGTAATTTGTTTGCATGCCTCTGCTTGAAATACTCGTTATTACTCTGCTGAGCATGAATATCCTGCAGCAAACTGTTCAAGACCCAGAATAGAACAGAAGTGAGCAAGCAAGCCCAAGCACTGTGGGAAGCAACACTTTGCCAGAAAGCCCTTTGATTTCAAAATTGTCAAGTCTAACATGAATTCAGGAGGTTCAGTTTTGCATCCCTGTAAGTTCAAGCTCCTAAGGTCAGTGTGTTTTGTGCAGGCACTGATCACCCAGACTCGGGCAAAGCAGGCAGCCACAATGAGTGAGGTGGAGTGGAGAGGGAGAACTGTCCCAGTGAAGATTGACAAAGTGAGGATCTTCCTGCTGGGGCTGGCTGACAACGAGGCAGCGATCGCTCAGGTAACCCAGCAGCCCTCTCCATCCTGCCCTTCTAACCATCTTCTGTGCAATACCTGCTACCTGAACTAAAGGCTTTTGAGTAAACTAATTTGTTTCAAACTTGGGGCTGGAAGGCTAAAGGTGAAAGTGGGGGAATACTGATGGTAACTCAAAGCTGAAGTGTCAGCTTCACAGCCTGCTGAGTAGAGTAGTCTGGGAGATCTGATCTGAGTATTCCTGCTCCTTGGAACATTCTGTGCTGCCTTCCAGCAGCAGGGTGATAACCATTATTATTAGTACATGACTTGGAAATGAAGGTTACTGTTTTAAGAGTAACTGGATTTCAATTACTCTTCTAATTTTTTTAAGCATCTTTCTCAAATGCTCTAGCTTCAGAGTGACCAAAACAAAAAAAGATACATATTGACCATGTTTTCTTCAGCAACAAATAGCCATTTGCCAGGTGTAGCAGGTGCTATGACATCTATTCCAGTCTCTTACTGACTTAAGGAAATCTTCAAAAGCAGGAAGTAGATTACTAAATGTCAGGATGTAAATCAATTTCACATGTAATGGTTCTGAAACACTTCATAGAATAATGGAATATCTTGAGTTGGAAAGGATTCAGAAGGATCATTGAAGTCACTGGAACTTGCAGTGGCACATACTATGCTTGTCTTTAGTATTGTAGTCAAGTTTTCCACGTGTAGTTTTTCCCTTGGAAATGGTGACCAGATGGGATATCCTGCTTTTCAGTGGCTGCATACACACTCAGAGTTTGAAGAGACAGTGAAAGGATCTTCAGTAATAACTATTGCCACTAAAAATGGGATTTTTGCATTATTAAAAACTTTTTATCACCAGGAGAATGATAAAGATAAAAATATAAATGATAAAACAAAAACCCTACAGAGGGGTTAGACCAGAGATGGGGATGGTGTGAGTAGGATAAACAGGATCCTACTGGTTGGGTAGGAAACAGGCTGAGTGGGAAACCTGAGTGTTACCAGTTGTGTTAGGAATTGGACATTGCTGAATGGATTTGGTTTCAGGAAGCACCTAAGTGTGGCCAGCAGGTGGAAGTACAGCTCAGACTTCATTGTTCCCTTGTTTAACTTCCATCCTGGAAGCCAACAGTTGGACATTTTCAGTTTAATTGCTCTCTAAAGTAGTGGCAGAACAGCCTGAATTTGTTCTCATCTTGCTTTGCATTCCTGGGAAGCTCTGACTAAACAGAGTTGAGCGGACTGGTGAGAGCTGAGCATGCAGCAGCAATATTTGCATTCCCAGAGGGCTAAAACTTGCTTTTTTGGCACCAGTTCTGGAGTTTTGTCAGCTGTGATGGGTATTCCAGCTTCAGGTAAATGAATTGTGCTTCGTGGGATCATTGGTACCTTTCTGCACATCTTCACTGAGCTGAAACCTGACATAACAGCAGCGCTCTGCAGGGTTTAATTAGGAGTAAAACCAGTCTGTTTTGGGTAAAAATGGAGTCTTCCAGTGCAATTATACTGTTACCTTTGGTTCCTTATTGGTAATGGAAGGAACAGAACAAATAAGCCAAACTGAAATTGGAATCCAGGTTTAAAATTGCTTATGTCACTCCTTTAGTAGATTTGAAGGCACAGCTTTGAGGGCCCATTGGCTCTCACCAGGTAGAAGTGACGAGGTTGCAGGGCAGCATGACACAGGTGTGCTCCTACCTGGTATTGCCTCAAGGATTCTGTGCTCATCTCTAGATTGCAGCAAAAATGGGTGGTAATAACTGTCAGAGATGTTACACAGTGGTTTAAACCAAAGGAAATCTGACAGCTGAGCACTCCACATTTTTGGAATTGGGTTCAGTGGGATTGGTTTCTGTGAGCCTTCTAAGATGAGCTGTTCAGTTCTGTCAGGGCAGTTGAATCACCAGCTGTAGCACTTGTGTCTCAGTGCTATGAGCTGATATCTCCCAAATCAGAACATGTGTATTTATGCATAGAATCAGCTTAAGGAGTTTTTGCTTGGAAAGGAAAGCCTTTGTTTCACTGCAGGGCCCAGCCCTTGCCCTGTTTGTGCTGAGTGATGATCTGGCCATGTCTGTTTTCATTTTTGTGCTTACAGTGAAATTGCTGTGCTGCTCTGGGTGAGGTTGAGAATGCAGTCAAACTCGTCTCTGGTTATTCTCAGGAGTCGGTCCCACCTTAAAAATTCTCACAGCAAATCTTAAAAAAACCCAAACCCAAAAAACCGCCCCCGTCACAGGATACCTGAGGCTTTCTGAGGGGGTAAAAATAGCATTACTGATTTGGTTGGTGAACATGGGAAATGGAGAGCCAGAGACTGTAGAGCTGCACAGAAGACAAGTGAGTGTGGTTTTAGACAGTTTTATTCACTTGAACAACTGCAAAGTTATTGCATCAAAGCTCATGTTACACTGTTACATGGCATGGGAGTGGTAGAACGTGGTGCTGGTGCTCTTGAATTCTTCAATCACTGAGGCTGAGGTTTGCTTCTGAGTAGTTTTTTCTTACTGAATCAGTGAGTCTTGCAATCTCCACCTGGTTTCCTTCTCAGCCTCTGAATGAAGGCTGAGTTTGGGTTTGGGAGCTTGTTTAATTGAGTACATGATATGCCAATAAATGAGGCACAGATCAGGCTTCAACTTGTTTTTTAAAAGTTGTTTTCAAGTTCTGGTTTTGGGGCAGAAGGCCAAAAGCTGCTTCACATTTTAACAAAACTTACAGCGACAGCAGAAAAGCACTCAGTCACTCCTGCTGCTAAAATATAGGGTTACTGTAAAAAATGCTTCAAACAAGCAAGTTATTGCCACTGTGAGCATTGCTGGAGTGGGAGTGGAGGAAAGATAATCATCTGCATGTTCTTACCACATGGGAAAAATTAAATCAGCATAACAAGAGCTGTCTGCATTGGTAATTTGCCAGTTCAGGACTGCTCAGCTCTTCTGTTGCTGGGCCTTTCCCACAGTGCAGTCCAGCCTCAGAACAGTGCAGGTGCCATCCAGGAAGGGAAGGGAGTTGCTGGGAAGGAAGGTAACTGATGGAAGGGTTGAGACCATGAGCTGTGTCTGCTCAGCCTTCACTTCTGTTCAGTTCTCAGCACCAGCCCCATTCCCCACAATTTCTGGCAGATTTTTCCCAAGAATATGTTGCAGACAGGCACAGATTGGAGTTCTAAGTACATGGATCTTAAATTGGTCATAAAGTGGACATAATTTGCGAGAAATTTTGTTTAATCTCCTTAGTTAATTCATGCATCATACAAAAACTTCTGATTTCTGATCTGTCTTGAATCTCCTTTGCTCTTAGGCAGAAAATGAGGAGACAAAAGAACGTTTGTTTGAGTCTTTACTCAGTGAGTGCAGAGATGCCATTCAGGCTGTTCGGGAAGAATTGAAACCAGACCAGGTAAGCAGCAGACATCAGTTTCTACTTCCAGTGACACCATGTTTCCTTGGGGCTGATGTAGTGTTAAACTTGCTGGCATTTCTTTAATAAAGAGCTGCAAAATTTGAATTTATTCTCCACAGAACTTGTGTGGGGAATAGCAGTGGAGAAGCCCTCCCTCTTTTACCTAGAAGTCTGTTACAGCTTCCATGGTTTACCCAAACCTTGAGTTGTTGTGTGTTTTTGTCCCTTGGCTGCCAGTTTTAAGTAAATCACGCAGTGTTTTGTCTCCACTTCCCACAGAAGCAGCGAGAACACTCCCTGGAAAATGATTCTGGGAAGGTGTCCAACATCCAGTACTTACACAGGTAACAGGCAAACATTGCTGCCAGTGCTAGTGTGAAGAAGCCATGTTCTTATGTCAAGATTTTATTTTTGTTTGGTTTTGTTTTATGGGGTTTTTGTTCTGGGCCTCTAAGATCCCAAAGGATGACTGTACAGATAAGGATCTGATTCGGGCAGCTTTGTAAACATCTTTCTCCAGACTCTCATGTTGACCTTACAGATGTTTTCCTGCCACAGAGTAATGTCCGAGTATCTCTGACAGTGCTGATGGGATTTCTCTTTTTCCCTGGCAGTTATTTGACTTACATCAAGCTGTCCACGGCCATCAAGCGCAACGAGAGCATGGCCAAGTCCCTGCAGAGGGCCCTGCTGCAGCAGCAGCGCTCCGACGAGGACGGCAAGCGCTCGCCGCGACCGCAGGACCTCATCCGCCTCTACGACATCATCCTGCAGGTAGTGCTGAGAAAACACATCCAACTCTCCAGTCTAACCAGAAAACTTGGGTGCAAAAAGTTAGTGTAGAAGTGCAGCACTGCAAGTGAACTACCGTGAAGTCTGAAGAGCAGCTGAGTACCTTCAAGTACCTCAAAGATGTTCAACATCTGCATGAAACACAAAAAAAACTCTTTTAGTTATGAGCAGAACCTGCTTCTTGAATGAGTGTCCTTCATTGTGCACTCTAATAGAGTTTCAAAATAATCTTTCTGACTCTTGTGCAGCACCCTTAGAGCTGCCTTAGTTTCTGCTGGCCAGGGAGAGTAGCAGCTAAAAATACTTGAGCAGGTTCTCAGTTTCTCCCATAATTTTGCAGTTAACTGAGGGAGCCTCAATCGTGAATGGGAGAGGGAAATGCCTAATGAAAGAATTAGTTCATGTGAAATCTAAGGAGTCTTTGTCCTGTTTGTGTCAGGAAGTCTGTCCTGAGGGCAACTTGCACAAGTTTCAATGAGAGTCCTTCACAAGGTTAGAAAACTGATAATTAGAAAACTGGAAACTATTTCCCTGGGAGTGTTCTGTTGACTTGTCAGAAGGGGCAGCTTTCTCTTAGTCCAGCAGATTCCAGAGGAAGGCAATGCCTGCATTTGTTATTCTGACTCTCTTTTGCACAGAATCTTGTGGAACTGACACAACTTCCTGGCCTAGAAGAGGACAAGAACTTCCAAAAGGAGATTGGATTGAAGACACTCGTGTACAAAGCTTACAGGTGACTGGGAAGCAGCCAGGTTTTCTTTAGCACACTTGACACCTCCAAAGGTTGTAATTCCACAGCTCTGTGTGCTGTGCAGGCCTTTGATCCAGTTTCCTCTATCCTTTGAGACTGGCTCCTAAAGGAAACTGCCCACTGCAACTTAAGAATATCTCCTGTTGTCAGTCATTTCAATTGGCAAAAGGTGTGGAAAACAAACACATCAGGAATGCTTTTTTAACTGTTGCAGGTGTTTCTTCATTGCCCAGTCTTATGTCCTGGTAAAGAAATGGAGTGAAGCCCTGGTGTTGTACGAGAGGGTGCTGAAATATGCCCGTGAGGTTCAGTCAGGAGCTGGAGCTCACAGGAACAGCTTGAAGGTAGGAACTCAGTCCTGGAGCTGAAGTTTTATGAAGCAGCTCTGTCCCACTATTTACTGTTAATTAGGTGCCAGGCCATTACAATTCAAGACTGATCTTTAAGTAGGGAGAAGAGTAATGTTCATTGTAGCAGTCCCAGTGACATGGGAACACTTCACCTGGCCACTTGATTGGAGGAGGGACAGAATTCCACCAACTCCAAAACAATTTACCACTTTTTCTCACCTGTGCATTTTCTCTTATACAACTTCTGTAGTGCCTGAAGCACAATGCTGTAGCTTTTCCCCTTCTGGGTGGGTGAAACCACCACACTGTCTGGTTTTACCTTTGCTCTGACTCTTAGGCTGGCACATTTGAGGCTCTCAAATAGTTTTCTTGAATGCTCTAGGAGCTGCCTGATGTTCAGGATCTCATCACTCAAGTCAATGCAGAGAAGTATTCCTTGCAAGCAGCAGCTATTTTAGGTGAGTAACACAGCTATACTAGAACTCTAATATATTTTGACTAAAGCCCCTCCAGCTATTTCTTTCCTTTTATTTAAATTTTGGAGTTCCAAATGTTTTTCCATCACCATTCATGAAATCTCTGGAAAAGTACATTTCCCCCCAGTTCTAGCTGTGTGTGGTCCAGGTAGGCAAGCAATGACTGGACATTGGCATGTTTCTCCCTGCCCAGAGATGTTAAAACCCTCCCTGGGGATGTGCATCCCTTTTGGGATTTGCACAGAAGAGTTTAGTGTTTCATTTTTTTGCTGCAAACACTTTGGCCTTACTCATCCCAGTTTTGCCTGCCTGGGCAAACAGCTAAGAGAGAGAGCGGTGATGTTCTCTCTGTCAGTGTCAGCCTTGTCAACAGAATTTTGGGGGATGGATGAAGTTTGTGATCTCTTGGGCTGCTGTTTTTGGTGTGCCTGCTGCTGGAAATCCAGGACAAGTAGTGTGTTGCCTCCTTTAGTGCCTTAATGTTGCTTTAACAGACCCCCCTGGGATGTTTCCATCAACTTCTGCTGTGTGCTTCATTCAAAGTCTGTGCAGCTTTCCAGACCTTCTCATGACAGTGTGAAGGAGAAGCTCCACCACTGCAGGGTTGGCTGTAGATGAGTGTGTGTGGTTCTTACTCTAGAAATCAAGTTGATTCTTCTGAAACTACTGTCCTGTGCATCCCAGAGAGCCAGGATCATGGCTAAGCTTGGAGCACAGCTGCTTCCTGAGACAATCTTACTCTACACCAAGGTCAAGCATATTATTCTTAACCCCTTTTGTTCAATTTTGCAGATGCAAATGATCCTCATGAGACTGAATCTCCATCTCAGGTCAAGGATGGCAAGGTAGGAGCCAAGAGCTCAGGCAAACTCCAGCTGTGCTCTTAATGACCATCACCTTTATCCTGTTACCTGAGTGTCTTTCACAACACAGGAAATGTCACATTGATCAGGATTTGGTCACAACTGGTGTATTTAAGAGATTTTATTAGGCTTGGTGCTGAAGGCACCTGACACAGGGGGGTAGGAGCTGGGAGGCTGCTTGCAGCTTCCAGTGTGGCAGCTCGCTTTATTTAGCTTTCTCTCTGCACATTGGGAGGGTTTTCCAGAGATCCTGCAGCTGTGCTTTGGACAGGAGGTTAAATCATTTTCAGAGTCCCCAGAGGCCTCACAAGGGAGCTTGGACTTGTCTCAGTTGCTGCTCAGTCCTGTTTGATGTTTGACCCTTTTGATGTGACTGGAATTTAATTTGTGTCCCTTCTTCTGTCTCTTGCAGCCACTCTCGGAACGGTTTGAGACTTTCTGCCTGGATCCTTCCCTGGTCAGCAAGCAAGTCAGCCTCGTGCACTTCCCACCAGGATTCCAGCCCATTCCATGCAAACCCTTGTTCTTTGACCTGGCTCTTAACCATGTTGCTTTCCCTCCTCTGGAGGACAAGGTGGAGCAGAAGGCCAAGAGTGGCCTCACAGGATATATAAAGGGCATTTTTGGATTCAAAAGTTAACCAGGACCCCCAGAGGAACAGAGGTTTTATTCTGTAATTGAAGAAAAAGCTCCAAGAGGTTCTAGGACACAAATAACAGCACCTGAAACCAACAGAGGGAAGTTTTACCATCTCCTCCCTTGTGTCCTGTGTTTATGTTTGTGCACACACATTCTCTCCCAGTGTATTAAAGACAAACAATTACTCAGAAACAAACATACACTATAAATAGCTGAGAATAACCTGGAGCACAGAAAAATTCCTTTCTGCTTGGAGAAGTTTTGTGATCAGTGGCCTGTCCTGGGCTGGTACACATCTACTTACTATGGACCAGGGCACAGATACAATTTGATTTCTGCCTCTGACCCATTATCTGACACTAAAATTTGGGGATTTTTAATCAAGAAATTGGGGTGTAATTGGGAAATAGAGGCAGAAGTAGATGCAGAATTAAACCAGCAAGATGAGGCTCCCACACAATGGCTGTGGAACAGTAGCCAAAGGGGCAACTTCTTCCCTTTCAACCCAGAAGTCTATATTTTTTAAGAATGTAACATTCAGAAATTACAAAAAAAAGGACCCTCTTTTCAATAAGGATGACAAACATCAAATGTTGATGGTTATTCATGCTGTGGTGGTGAATTTGTACTCTGGGCCAATAGCACCCTTCTTTATTCATACACACACTTTGTTAAATACCTAAATACAGTATAGAACCTATTCCTGAAAGTATTTTCCTGGGAAAATATCTTCATGGGTGGCTTTAGAAATAGCTACTTGCTCTTCTTGGGAAGTTGGGTCTCTTGGTGTTTGTTTTGTCTCTGATCTAAACCTTACCTGAAAACAAGATGATCTTTTTCTGGAGTTCATCTATTGCTTTGTTTCTTGTCCCTGGTCAGTAGCTACACGTGAAATGAGGGATAAGGAACAGGAGACCAGTAGGTTTGTGAGTGATAATTCATCTCTGTCATGCCAGACAGCGTTTTTTATAAAGCACCCAGGTGCCATGGGGATGGGCACTTGGAAAGTGCAGATAATTTCATAATTGTGATCACTTCAACAGGAAAAACCCCACAGTACATGGGCAGAACTGTTCCTAAATAAAGCGTTTGGAAGATTCCACCAGCACTGTGTGGGTTTTCACTCAGCTTGTAGCTGGCAGGTGAAGCAACAGTTTGTTCTGGTTGTCTGGACTTCGTGTTTTTTCTCCTTTTTAAGGCATTGGAGTTAAGGTTGGAAACAGAAGGACTGTTTTGAATTATTGGGTTTTTGTCGTACTGGGAATTTTCCTTGCAAAGTGCATGTCAGATGAATGGAGGGAATTAACAATTCCCATTATTTTAATATGAATGTTCTCTTTGTTCCAAGTTGATCTGATTTGTGAGTTCTCAAAGTACAGGACTGTGTGCTCAGAAAGAGGTGGGAGGAGGAGGAGGAGGAACTTCTTGTTTAATTTTAGCAACATGGAAACAAAATGGGAATTTCTGATGTTGTAGCAAATTCCCTTTGTCTCTGGATTCCAGGGGCATTTTACAGAGGAAGGGGAAGTGTACAGGTGAAAATGTGGAAGACTTTATTCATCAGATGGCAATTTCTAGAAAACTGTGTCATGACTGGCAGCTTTCTCATCCCCATAAAGCCCATTTCCTTTTAGGCAAGGAAAAGCCTGCAATGACCAGACTCACCTGGTCCTGTGTCCAGCTGAGCTGCTTTTGGATCAAATCACAGAAGTGTTCTCCTTAGATCTGCACCAAACTCTGCTTTCCTTCCAGGGATCTGTGTTGTGCCTGGATTGATTCCAGGGAAACTCCTGCTGTGGCCACTTTCTAGTTACAGTTTCAAAAGCCTAAGAGCAATTGGCCTCTTTCTGCCAAACATCTTTTGACAGATAACCGATGAGTTGAACGCAGATAAGAAATTTGAAAACAATAAAGTTTTATTCCTGACCTCTGAGGCGTGTAGTTTGTATTAGGAGCACTGAGCACTCTTTGCCTTCCAAGCACTCAGAGGATCGAGGTCACACCATCACCTGGGGCTACTGAACCCCTGGGGAAAGGCCACTTAGCTCTGGAGGAGGATCTCCTGCCCCAAGGCTCAGATAACACCATCCCGAGGAGATCTGGCTTGTTTGTTTTGGGTGTAATGTTAGTGGAAAGTGAATGGAGTGGGGTTTGTGAGCAGTGCTGTGGCTTAAATTGTGGAAGGTGCTGATGAGGTGCAGGAGAAGAAACCTAAAAATGTAAAGAAGGGAAGAAAATTATTATTGATGTCACCTGTAGGATGCAGACCAGACCAGACTGACAAAACTGAGGCTTTTAGCGCTGCAGTGGAGCCTGGGCTGGCACAGGTGAGGTTTACAGAGCTGCAAGGTGACAGGACAGGCAGGTGAAGTGTCTGATGTGCAGAACAAACCAATTCCCCTGGGCTTGCCCAGGTGCTGGGCCTGGAACAGCCAGGGCAAGGTTCAGAGCATGTTGTGGGGCTTGGAAACTTCCTTATTGCACTGTTCTTTCATGGCTCTTCCTTTAAAGTGCTCGCGCTCTTTCCATGAATTAATTGGCATGGAGGCCACATGATTGCCCTCAAAACAGGAAACTCCAGCAGAATGGTCAAGAGGATTGCTTTCAATCAACTTTTCCTATGCAGTATCTTTGGGATTAGCACTGGAATTTTAATTACAGGCTGAGCTAGCCATGCCTGGTACCATTGCATCTATTAAAACAGGAATGAGATGTTCATCATGCCCCTCACTGCACCACCAGTGCTGGACCTGAGCAATGTTTGTTTCTGGTTGTGCAGTCTGAGGGGTCTGGGGACAGTGGATGTGTCTCAAGGGACTCCTGTGGGACAGAAGTGAGGAGCATGAAGGAAACTGGGCAGTGAAAGAACTGAAAGGTGGCACGTGGCCTGGGAGCTCCTAAACAACAACAGTGTCTGCCTCCTTTGGAAAAAGGGTTGGAGGTATTTTAAACAAGGCACTGTGTTGATCCTTGGGAGAAGATGCATCTGCTGAGGGATTTCTGTGCTCCCTCACAGCTCTTGTGAGCTGCCCTGACAGCGCAGGTACCTGTGAGCTGCAGCCGGGGTCTGTTGAGGCGTTTGCTCACTAAAGGAGTGATTTGATGTGATACTGACTCTGTGGCTGCTCCTCTTTCTTCAGGATGGGATTGCTGTTTTTGAACAATGGCTGGAGAGCGGTTTTCCTGCCAAGGAAAAGCCCTGTGTGATCCGGCTGGGAGCAGGGGATGCCTGGTGGCATCCCGGGGCTGGGAGCAGCACCAGCTCCCCCTGTGCTGAAAACCTTCCCACCTCTGCCCTAAAAAGCAGTAATGGCTCAGAGGGGGAGGTTTAAAACCACTTTCAAAGGGTATCATTCACACGTCTGTTGTGTGCAGTCAGCCCTGGGCACGTTTTTTGTGTTCCCCCATGCCATCCATTCAAATCCAGACCCAGGTCCGAGTGTGCATTTGGCATTTCCAGGCACTGCCACACTGGGATCTTTCTCAAACTCCTCCACTGCTGAGCACCCGAGGTGCTGCCGTTATTAAAGTCAAAATTCTTGCTCTGGAAATGATTTTGTCTCTGCCTTGCTGGGCTGCAGGACGTTGCTGGCCGTGCACAGCACAGACACGGCACTTTGCCCCAGGCTCACACGCTGTGCATGAGGATTAGTGACTCCCATCCCTGCCCGTGGTCAGTCTAGGGAGCGATGCCGGGGCTGTGGTGCCCGAATGACTAAAGAGCAGCATCAAAGCCTCTGAATTACCTTCAGAGCTTGCCTTTTTCCACAGAAGCAGGAGAACGTTTAATTTTCTCAGAGCATCAAATTAAGTCGGGGAAGGCGAGGCCTGGCCACGCAGAATTAGCTGTGGCAGACACATTCATCGTGCTCGGGTCCCTGCCTGTGACACAGAAGCACTTGCTGCTGAGTCAGGCAACAGCAGCTCACAATTGGAGCTTTGCAGGAGGTTTATGTGTGATTGAAAAGCATTTGGGGCTCTGGGCTGGAAGCTGCAGTTTGGGATGTGAGGCCTCTTGGCTCAAAATGGCTGCTGCACCCTCTGCCCTCACGGAGGGGTTGGGAGGTGCTTTGCAGGGGCTGTCACCATTCTGTCCCCTGACTTAGTCACCCTCAAGGGTTTCTCTCCTCTCCCTGTGGTGCAAGCAGAGCCCTTTCAGAAGCTTGGTTTGATTTGGAGGGTGTCTGAAAGCACGATCCTTCCTAAGGGCCTCCAGGTCTTGCAGGATGGGGTGCTCCAGCCTGGGCCCCTCTTCTGAGCACCTGCTGCTTCTTTGTGCTGGGGTTGTTCTCCCTAGCAGGAACATCTGTGAGCTACTCCAAGCACGTGTTTCAGTTGGCCACCACCTGCAATACACCATGCTGCAGGTATTTTGCACATTGCAGGGCATTTGCCTTGCCTGAGTGTGGAGAGCAAACCTGCCCTCGTGTTTAACTTTCCATCATCCCAACACAGGCTGCGTGCCTGGTGCTTTATCCCAGCCTTTGCAGGGGATGGTCCCTTCTCCAGGGCACCCCTCTTTGGGAAAAGCAGCTTTGAAAGAAACTCCAAAACCTCTGATCTCCCACCCTGATTCCATGGGTTCCTTCTCCAGCTGTGCCATGTGTGTGAAGGCTGCCTCTCCAGGCAGGTGTTTAATTACCTCATTGCCTCATTAATGATCTAGGACACATCTTGTTCAGATCCAATCGCTGTTTGGGAGCAGCTCCCTTCAGCCGTGTCACTGGATAATAAAGCCAAATTTGCAGGCTGCATCCTGTAAGTTATAAGCAAGTTTTCCAGACAAAGTGTCCTGAGAATCTGCCATTAGTGAATTTATTTAGTGCTATTACAGCATTGCTAATCCTCTGGGGAGAGGAAAATTAGGCTAATGCGTTAACTGCTGCGGGGAATTGCCCTGATGTCCTGCTCCTTAGCTCTGGGGCTTGAACTCAGAAGGAGCTGCAGGATGCTGGAATGAGCCTGGAGAGGCCGTGGGGTGGGAAGCAGGCAGGTCCTTTTGATGTCTGAAGGGTCTGGTGATGAGTAGTCCCCAATAGCCGTGGGACTGGGCTGTTAAGGAGATGGCGTGGTGGGAATGTCCTCTGTATTTAGAGAGATCCAAAGGAGCAGGACAAGGGCTGCCCATTTGTGCTGTGCTGGACTGGGGCACCTCTGGTTTCTGGGGAAAGATCCCTTGGAGCTGAGCTGGCTCTGCTTCCACAGCCCCCTGACTTGTGCTGAGCCTGCTCCAGCCTGGGGAGCTCCTTAGTGGGTCTTAATTCCACCTGCAGGGAGGAGTCCTGGGGCCTTGGCACTTCCCCTCTGCTTATCAGTTGGCAAAGATAAGGCAAAGCAAAACAAGGTTTGAGGACCCAGTAATTTTAGACTCCAGAAAATCAAGTGTCCTATTATCCTAGTGGTGAGGAAGTTTTTTCAGCTAGGCTGCTCTGAGGCTCTGGAGATTCCCTTTGGCTTGTGGAGTATGAAAACTGCTGCACAAGGGGGGAAAAGGGCTGGAATGGGAATTGTATGAAAAGGTGCCATCCCTGGTGCAAGGCAAACAGAGGCTGATGAGTGTGTGGGACCAGGCTCTGATTCCTCCCAAGGTGGTGTCTGGGACCCTGATTTCATGCTCCACTGTTCTCCATGGCTTTGGAGGCACTCAGAAGGGTTTCCCTGTGGCTGAGGTTGGCTCAAGTGTTACAGGCTCAGTCTCCAGCTGCAAGGAGCCCATATCCTTTGTAAGTCAGCCTGGACTACCTGTACCTGCTGGTCCTTTTGCCAAACAAGCAGCATCTCCACAGAGCAGAGCATCCCTCGTGGATGCAGAGGGCTCCCTGGGGATGTGCTGGTGGGGTGCTGCTGGCCCTTGGTTTTATTTGGTGTAAAGATAGGACATCCTGAGCAGGGCCCATACAGGGTGAGGAGATGCACAAACTGCTTTTCCATAGGTATTTTATAAACAGCTCTGGGCTGTGTCCAGGCACCAAACAATTGGAGACCAAACCCCCATCACCCTCTGCATCTGTGCTCACTGGTTGCTCCTGTGTTTCTCCTCCTACTTCCCAAAGGATAAATTTGTTGTCAAGATCCTTCCCTTGCTCTGCTGTGGCACCCACTACTCTGTAGAGTCATTTAGGACCTTAAAAGTGGAGTTTCCCCTGCAGTGTCTGCCCAGAAGCAGCACTGGCTGGTGTGAGGGCATGGTGGGTTTGTGCAGTGCTTTGATTCTGTTGCATCATGTCCTGGGGCATGAGTTCAAGAATGAAGTTCAAAAGCAAGGAGGTGAAATGGAAAGAAAACTGATCCAAGGTAATGGTGTGCAGAGGGTGTTCAGGAGGGGAGAGGCACAGGGGAGGCAAGTTCATTGTCATCCAAGAAGGCAAATGGTCTTCACAGGTAACAGTAAATCATTTATGGGCTATGTTCACCTGCCATCTCCTCTGAAAACCCAGCAGAGGCCAAGCTGATAGTGACAGCACATCATCCTCCAGCCTCTGCCAATCTCTTATGAAAGGTTAGCCCAGGATGGTTTCTCAAATCTTCCTGCCCTGAAATGTTCAGTGCTCACCGAGGTCCTCTAGGCAGCTGTGCCTGCTATCTGTCCCTGCAGGCGACTGCTGAGCTGTGTGAGCAGCAAGAGGCAGCTGCTGGTTGTGTGAGTGCCCTGTAAAACCAGGCATCTGCATCCTGGCACAGCTCCCGGCCACGGGGATAAATCCTGGTCTGGAAAACGAATGAAGTGATTATGGTGTGACTTCCCATACCACCTCCTGTTGTGTCTGGAGCCCTGCAGGAGCAGCCAGCCCCAGGTCTATTCCCCCAGGAATGCGTCTCAGCCCCAAACAGAGCTGGAGCCCAGCTGGGAATGTGCCTGGGCAAGGCACAACCTGCTCTGGGATTGGTTTTGCCTCTGGATCGGCGGCAGCATTTCCAGGCTGGAACAACTGGGATGAAAAGAAGGCTGCCCACCCCTGACCCATCTCCCGTGAGGACAGCAGCTCTGCCAGCTGTGGCAGGAGGGAGCTTGGATCCATTGCAGCACTGAGTGACCCTGCTGGAGATGGAGCTGGGATGGGGCTGCCTGACTGGAGGGGTCAGGGGATGGGGTCAGGAGATGGGGTCAGGGGATGGGGTCAGGAGATGGGGTCAGGAGATGAGGACCCCTGGCAATGCTGTCAGGATGGTCTCCCAGAGCTGTGCTCAGGTTTCCAGCTGCACAGGGGCAGGCAGGTCCTGCCCAGTACCTTGGGCCCAGCTCCCAGTGCCAGGTGCAGCCGTGTGGGTGGCTCTGGTGGAGAACTGGCTGAACTGGTCTCCTTGCCTGTTGCTTCATGCAGGGTCTGGGTTAACCACCGTGCTCTGCCCTGGCACGGCTCGGGCCAGTCCAGGCAAAACCCACAGAGGATCTGGAAGTGACCTGGGCTGAATCCAGCAGTGCCTGTCACAAGTGTGAGGATCTGTCATAATCCCCTGAGGATTCTTGCAGCAATTTCCCCTTCCCCTGAGCAGATCTTGGTGTCCATCACAGAGCAGGGGAGGCCAAGCTGGCAGCAGCGGAACCTTCTGGGCTGGCAGAACCCATCACCCCAGAGCCATCCTCTGGCTTCCCCTGCCAGCCTTTTCTCCTGAGGCTGGGAGAGGGCTTTGCTGAGGGCTGGGCAAGCCCTGCTTCTCCGAGGATGAGCAGGCAGCCAGGAGCTGCCCCTCACATGGACTCTGCCTGTTCTCCTCCCCTGTCTGGCTGAGTGAGGGAGAGGCAGCTCAGTGCTGGCTGCTCAGCATCACTCCTGGACTAGGGCTCAGGACCAGGCAGGACCTGGCCTGGCTTCCCAGCTCGTGCCTCACACGGTCTGTGAGTGGCCAGGTGCCCTGCCAAGGACGCTGCTCTCCTCCCAGAGATCATCCCTGTGTTTGTCTGTCCTGTCTGTGTGGCACAGAGGCTGCTGCTGCTGCCAGGGCGTGTGTCTGTGTGTGCACAGGGCTGACAGCAAGGACTGTGGCCTTTGGAACACTCTGTCCTTCTGAGGGCTCTTGGCCAGGCTGGGACGTGGCTGGGGAAGGATCACAGCAGTGTCCTGTTACACAGAGGAGAGGAAGGTCCTGGAGCTGTGCAGGTGAGGAGCCCCAGCTGTGGGCTCCAGGCTGCTCCAGGGTGAAGGATGGCTCAGGAAACAGGCTGTCCAGAGGGCTGTGCTGGTATCTGCTTGGTTTAGTCCTGCTGCTAATTCTTTGAACTTCCTCCCTGTGCCAGGGGCTGTTTACCAGGGGATTACAGGCAGTTGATCTTGTCCAATTTAGTTTCCTTTTAACCTAGAAGGAATTAATCCCCTCCTGGCCCATGCAAACAGCAGCCCCTGCTTTGTGTGGCTGCAAGATCAGGTCTGTGTGGAATAAAATGCTTCCAACTCTCATCTCTGGCAAGGCTTCAGGTCACTTAAAGCCTTTGAGTGCCAGTGACAGGGACTGGCTCTGGTCTGGGGATCCTCCTGGAGCCTCCAGCAGCTCTGGTAAGAGAACATCACTGCTTTCATTGGTCAGTGGGATGTCAATGGCAAAGAGGTGCTCTCTCAGCAGCCACTTCCCATCCTGACTGTGTCTTTCCCTCTCTGAGACAAGTGTGATTTAAATTTAAAGGGGTCATAGAGGTCACCTAGGAAGGGACAATGCACCCTGAGCCTTTTCCTCTGCTCCTGGGTTGTCCTTGCACCACACAAAACAGGTGAAGAACAGCCACAAGCCTGTGTTGGCATCACTGGTGTCTCGCTGGTGCTTAGGTGGGGGCTGTGACCCCCATCTTCTGTCCCCTTCCTCCTCCATCCTCTGCCCTCCCTCCCTGGTCCTGCAGTGGGAAGATCCCCTGTTGCTGTGGGATCTGTGCTGGATCAGCCTGAAACACAGGGTTCCTGGTTTGTGGTGACCTTTGAACTTGACTTTGTCTGAAACCAGCCCTGGCTGTGGCCAGGGAGAGCCTCACTGGCAGCCCCACCTGGATGGGCATCCCCAGGAGCCACAGGGATGCCAGGGTGCTGCTGAGCTTACTGGGAGCCACTTGGGACTCTGAAAGAGCTGTCCAGGGGCAAAGCCTGGTTCAAGGTGTTGTGTAGACAGGGTGGCTGGGCAGAGCCTCAGACCCAGATTTTGGGGCTGGGATTGTCCCAGAGCCTGGATCCTGGTAGCTGGGGCTCCTGGGATGCTGGAGCTGCCGACCTTCCCTCTGCTGTGAGCCCTCGGTGTTTTCCTGGGAGCCGGGGCCACCTTGTGCTGAGCCTGGGCCACAAGTTTGCTGGACTGCAAAGTAACATCATGTTCTGAGAATTGCCGATTCCCAAACTGCTGCTGCCACCTTGGGAAGTGCTTGGTTGGCTTTGTCCGTGAGGATTCTGCTGTTCTGTAGCGTTTTAAACAGATGCTGCAAGGAGATGCTTTAAAACGTTCTTCAGTGGCTGCAGTGCACTCCCTCCCAGTCGTGTTCCCAGCACTGCAAAGTGCTCTCTGTCCCTCTGCTGGAAAGCTGCTGCTGTGGCTGTGTGAGCCCAAACACTCTCCGAGCCAGGGCGAGGTCTCCCGCTCTCCCTCTGGGGCTCTGTTCTTTCCACCCTAAACTGGTTTTTCGAGTCATTTTTTCAGATGTGCCTCCATCTCTGCTGCTCACCTGCGTTCGGGGAGGAGCCTCCCAGGAGCTGCTCTTTACTGCTCTGCAGAGCGTCCCTCGCTGAGTCCTGGCCTTCCATCCCGACAGACCGCAGCAGGGAGCAGGAGCCAGAGCCCACCACAGAGCCCGGGACACCAGCTGGGACCTGGCCAACATGTTCAAGGGGGTGGGCAAAGGCTCCCCGAGCAGAAGTTCCCCCAGCAGAGGTTCCCCTGTCAAACCGAGCAAGTAAGTGTGAGCCCTCTCCTCTGTCTGAGCTGTGAGACCCTGGGGGAGGACAAGGGATGGGTGAACCAGTTTGTTGAGCTACCCTAAGTGCCACCCCTCTGTGGAGCAGCAGGAGGTTGGGGTTTGCTGGGAGCAGATACCAAAATGTGCTGCCTGGCACATGTCCTTGTCTCCTGTGGGCTTTGTGTTCCTTCCCAAAGTGTCCTGCAGCCCCTGGGATGTGCTCAGAGTTGTGGTCATTGAGCAGGGAGGTGCAAAAAGCCCCTTTTGGGCAGGTAGGAGCTGGGTAAAAGCAGACTCTGCGCTTGGGTGGAGCGGGGTCTGCTCCATGGTGAAGCAGATCCCAGCCTGGCTCTGAGTTCCTGGGATTCCCTGGCTGTGTCAGGCTGGTGTGATGCTGCCCTGGGGTCCCTGGAGAAGGATGTTTAGTGTGCTGCTGCTCCTCAGCTGGTGGAGATGGGTCAGGATGGGTTTGCTGGGACAGACCAGGTCTCTGCAGCTCAAATCGCTGAGTTTGCCTCTTTCAGACCTGCTTGGAACAACCTGCTCTGGTGAAAGGTGTTCCTGCCCATGGCAGGGGCTTGGAACTGGGTGCCTTTAAGGTCCCTTCCAGCCCAAACCAGGCTGTGATTCTATGAAGAGATCAGTTCTGAGGGAATGAGATGTGTGACGCTTCCCCAGGATCAGGGAGTCCTCTGGGAGGGAGAGCTCCTGCAGGGAGACCATCCCTCCCTCCAGCTGCTGTTGTTAACTCAGGATTATTTTCCACCTTCCTCAGCAATTTTGCATATTGGTTGATTCCATGGGAAGTCCCTGCCCTGCCGTGGTTGGAAGCTGAGGAAGTTTCCAGGGAGGTTGTGCTGAGGAGAAGGGGACATGCAGGGTGAAGGGGGTGCTGGCCACATCTCCTGGGCAGTCCAGGACAGTGTTTGTGTGTGTGTGGACACCTGGGTGCTCACAACACGGTGCTGGCCCCCAAATGTGCTGTTTTGGGGGCCAAACTCAAACCCAGGTCAGCCAACAGCCACTGAGGAGGGGGTGGCTGGGCAGGGCAGCGGGGCCTGGGGACAAGGTGACCCCACAAAGGTTGGGGCTGCCCAGGGAGCAGGACCTGGAGCTGGACCCCTGCCAAGGGAAGCTTCAGTGGAGCTGAGCACACACAAACCCATCTCAAAGGCAGGTCTGGGGGCTCTCTGAACACCGAGCTTTGCCTGGAGCCTGGCTGCAGTGAGGCACCTCCCCAGCAGCCCAGGAGCTGTGTCAGGCTCTGGTTTATTCAGCCTTACTAATGCAATCTCTCCACCTTCCCAGCCAGCTCCCAAAGCAGGCTGGGGATTTCTCAGGATCCTACAGAGGGTTTGGGCAGCTCTCCCCCAGTATGAACCTCTCAGACTAACTGGAGCTGCATCCCAGCAAGACCCCACTCCTCTTCCCCGTGCAGGATGGAGGCTGGAGCCAGGAGCACAGCAATTACTGAGCTAGTTGTGCTTGTTTGAGGAGGCACCAACCATCAGACACAGCCTAATTCTCTTGGCCATGGCCTGGGGCTTGGTCAGTGCCCACAGTAGCTGAGAAAATGAGGGTGGATGAGTTGTCTCAGGAACAGCCACCAGCACACACTCTCTAGATGGCCCCAAGAAAATGTTGGTGGCTCACAGCTGCTCTTGGTGGCCCCAAGGCCAGAGCCTCAGCAGCAGCTGAGTTTCCCTGTCTCTGGGGTTCCTGATTAACCCCACAGGTCCTGGTGCCTGTGGTGTTGAGCATCCCAGCTCTCAGGGCCCTTTGCTGTCTCCCCTTGGTGGGTGCATCCCAGAGAGGCATCAGCCAGCACAGGTTGTGCCCGAGGAGCATCCTGGAAGTGCCCTGCTCTAGGTGAAGGCACTGCAGGGCTGAAAGGGAAAACTCCTGAGAAGGTGGAATTGAACTGGATCTGGCTGGACTGGCTGTGCCTGGGTGTGATTTTGACAAAGGTTGTGGGTGGTTTGGGAGGTGGATGGCAAGTCATCTCCTGGGATTTAAGTGTCTCCTGGGATTGCTGCTTTTTCCACCACCACCCTCTGCTTCTCCCCAGTCAGTCTGGAGCAGTGTGACCCTGGGGACGGGCAGGGGGTCAGGTACTAACCCAGCACTGGCAGGGGGTTTGTGGTGGTCTGCTGGCAAATCAGAATGTGCCAGGACTTCTGTGTGTGTCAGGGAGAACAGACCCAGCTTTGGGCCCTGTGGCCATAAAGAAAAGTCCTGTGAGGAGGGGACTCAGGAGAGGGGTCAGAGACTGCAGTGGGTGGTGCTGTGCTCCTGCCCAAAGTGCCCTGGCAGGAGTGACCAGGAGTGGGGGACAGTCCTGCTGCTGTGAGACAGCGTCCCTTGTGTGCAGCTGGACTGTCCAGGAGGCAGAAAGTGGCAGGAGAAATGAACCAATTAATAAAGATAATAATAGTGCTGTGCCTCTCCTAGGCATGAGATAGCCCTAGGGAGGAGGCTGCCCTGGCTGCTGAGGAGGAGCAGGAGGAGCTTTGCCCAGCCTTGCCCTCAGCCATCCCGGGGCTGTGGCTGCACCATGCTCTGTGTGTGGAGCTGGACCCGAATTTTGGGGGAAGGGGTGTTCAACATGAGCTCTTGGCTGCCTGCATCCCACCTGATGCCAGAGTGCCTCTCTGCAGCCCAAATGTCAGCGTGTTCACCCTGAAATACAGGGCCCAGCTCTGGCTGAGTGAGAGCTCCTGCCCAGGGGCAGCAGGGATGGGGCAGGGATGGGACAGGGGGACACCCCGAGGAGGGACAGTGATCCCTGTCACCACGGGCTGTGTGGGCTGGGGTTTGCACAGGCTCCTCTCAGCACACCCCTGCTGCTCCTGAGGTGATGTTCTCCAGGAATCATCCCTGCTTCCCTGAAAATCGGGCTGTTTGCAGCAGCATCCAAGCTCGGGTGCCCCGTGCAGGACAGGCTGGGATGGGCTGAGTCCCTGTGACCAGGAGGTTGCTGACATCTTCTCAGTCCTTAGTTTTGTTGTGGCTCAGCCTAAACAAAGCAGATTCCTGTGCCCAGCCTCAGGAACTAAGGGATGGAGTGCCTCAGTGTTTCCTTCAACCAGAAAGGGAGTGTCAGCAGGAATAAACAGGGTTTTGTTGGTGATTCCTGGGAACGATGGATCCTCACTTCTCTCCTCTCGGAGCAGCACAGAGTTATCCACAGCCACATGACAAACTGGGATGGGCTCAAACAGGACTCCCCATCCAGGCTCTTTAGGGTTCAGCCAGAGCTGGGGGGAGGATGCTGCTGTTCCTCCGAGAGAGGCTCGGTCCCCGGCACAGCCCAGCCCGTGACTCACATTCTCCTCCCTGCGCAGGGAGCCCGGGCAGGAAATTTGGGTGGTGCTCAAGTATTTGCTCGTGGGACACCACCTCATTCCAGGCGTGTCAGGGATGAGTGGGAGATTGTGTAACCTCCTGGGGAGGGGGGACCTCTGAGAGCTTCAGCCTGCTGGGCTGCTCCCTCCAGCCTGTGCTGCATCTCCCTGAGCGCTGCAGCTCACACCGGGAAAGGGCAAGGACGGAGGAGGAGAGATGATTAACGGGATAGAAAACACAGGCTGTAGCAGGGAATGATGGTGATGGATGCGCTGTTTTGGGCTCTTGGGCTCCACCATCCCTGGAATTAGACCCTGGCGAGCACAGCAGCCCCTTTCACTGTGCTGAGGAGCATTCCAGGCAGGAAAGCTGAGGCATGGCCAGAGGATGCTGCCAGCCCCAAACCCCCGGGACAGCTGAGAGCTGCTTTGTGCAGGCCCACGTTTGGGAAATGAAAAACAAGGGAGGAGCTGAGGAAAAAGGGGTCCAGAGGATGCTGTGAGCAGGAGCTCTGGGGCTGTGCCTCCTCTGGAACCACACGGGCTGAGCTCACTTCAAACGGGAGCTGTGGCACCCCAGTGCTTGGCTTGGGGTGACTGTAGCACTCCCTGGCACGTTACAGTCACTTGGGGCTGTAATAAATGAACATCCCAGCATCTGTTCCAGCCTTTGGAACTGTGGAACAGCTGGAGCCACGAGTGGGAGCTGGAGCAATGAGAGAGCCATTAAGGGAATAATTTTCCCCTGTCCTTTGTGGATTCAGGGGCTTGGAAGGAAAGCATGTGGTGGCTCTGCTGCAGGACATCACCTTTCTCTTACCTTCTCCCACCAAGAGGTACCAAGCTGCCCTGAAGAAGTGTCCCCCCACTCCAGCTGACCCTCAGTGATGTCCCATTGCTGCTGCTCAAACTCTCTCCTCCTGGTCTCAGATCCCAGCACTCAGCCTCTGCTGAACTTTGTCCCCTCAGCAGCATTCCGAGGGCTCCATCCCTGCGTGATGCCATCGCTCCACACCCTCCTGCCCCTGCCCACATCCTGGCAGGGCTGTGCTCTCCCTGTCCTCAAGGGCAGATGCTGTTAAAGCAGCAGGACACGGGGACAAAGGTGGCAGTGAGGTTTGTGCTTCCTTGTCCGCAGGGAGCGTTGGGAACCATCCCAAGCCTGGCTGCAGGCTTTGGATCCAGCTGTTCCGGCAGGGGTGCTCATTCCCAAGGGTGGTGGTGGGATAAGGGTTGTGGTGGCCCTGTTGGTTGTGTGGTGGCACCGAGGTGGCAGCAATAGGGTCTGTTGGGGACCTTCAGTGAAGCCTCACTGGGGTGAGGAGGGCTGGTAGATGTGCCATGGCCTTGGGAAATTGGAGTCTTGGAATCACAGGATATCCTGAGTTGGAAGGGACTGATCAGGATCATCGAATCCAACTCCTGACCCCAAGAATCCCACCATGTGCTGAGAGCATTGTCCAAACACTCCCTGAGCTCAGACAGGCTCAGTGCTGTGACCACTTCCCTGGGAGCCCATCCAGTTCCTGAGCACCCTGTGGGTGCAAAACCTCTTCCTGATATCCAACCTAAACCTGCCCTGACTCAGCTTTATGCTGTTCCCCGAGCTCTGAAAACACCACAACAGCCTACAGCACCCAGAGGGGCTTGTGGTCTGCCTAGCAAGTCCTTGTCCCCTGCAGCCCAGTGTTGTGGGGTGGCACTGGGCTCACCAGTGTGTCACTGGGCCCAGCTTGGAGAGCCTCACAGGGAACAGGGTGGCAGCTCTGGGCAGGGCTGAAGGGCCACCTGTGCCAGCAGCCAAGGGCAGGCACCCAGGGAAACACCTCCAAACAGGGTGAGCACGTTGTGCTGCCTCTGCAGGGTGCTCCTCTGGCCCCCAGCCGTCTGTGGCTTTGGGTCTTCCCATCCCAGATGTGGTGGCGGTGTATTTGGGAATCCTACAGCAGGCTTTTCCCCCTTTATTTTTTTTCCTGCTATTCCCCCACGTTGATGTTTGGTTTTTTTTAATCCACACAAATTTGAGCATCTGCAGCAAGGAGTTGTGCAGGTGTGCTGGGTTTGTGCAAAATCCCAGCAGTGCTCACTCTGAACACAGCAGCTCTGGCCTTCTCCTGGCTGAGGGCAGCAGCCAGGCACTGACCACTTGTGTGTGACCCTTGGCCAGAGCCCAGACTCTTCTTGAGAGACCCAGTGGATGTGGGGGAAAGGGTTGAAGGAGCAGGCCTGGGGCAGGTCCTGGGCAGTGATGGAGTGAGCTTTGCTTTACCCCACCCATCTTTGCTGTTCCCTCTCTCAGGTCCTCCACAAACGAGCTGGCCGTGCTCATCTCCCGCATGCAGACAAATGCTGACCAGGTGGAGAAGGACATCCTGGAGACTCAGTCCAGACTCAAGCAGGTGAGTTGTGGCAGGGGGTGGTGGGAGGTGAAAGGCTTTGCAGTGTCTAGGACAGCAGGTCAGGTGTCTGCTCTGTGCATGCTGGTGCAGGTTTGGGGGCTGACTCGAGGCTGGGGAGGAACAAACACCCCACAGAGCCTCCCAACCCCGGGGCTGCATCCCAAGGCCTCCCAGATTCTTTCTGCTCAGTGCCTCAGGCTTTGCACAGCCAAGGCTGCCTCACCTGTGGCAGCACAGCCCTGTGCCCTCCAGCAGCCCCAGAGGTGCCAGCCTGGCACACAAAGCCCCTGGGAGGGAGGGAGCTGGAGCAGGAGGCTGGGCTGGGCACCAAGGCTCCTCTGTGGTTGTGGTGTGCAGCATCCAGAGCCTCTGTGTTGGCCAAGGAAAGTGTTGAGAGGTCTGTGTGGTCCAACCAGGCTTTTTCCTCTGTCTCCATGGCCTTCAGGACTCCAGCAATCACCAGAAGAACAAGGCTTTTGAGTTCCAGACAGAGAATGCCAGGAACCTGAAGGAAGCTGAGACCCTGCTGAAGGATCTCTTCCTGGATGTGGACCGTGCCAAGAGGCTGAAACACCCACAGGCTCCTGAGATAGAGAAAGAGTGAGTACAGTGGAGGGACTAGTGTGATGAGGGCACTGAGCAATTTGGAACCTCCTCAGGACATAGAATGAACTCCAGTCCTTGCCATGAATGGTAGTTTCACTCTTCTTCCCACAGAGTTTAGCCTTAAAATCATCTTTTCTGCCAATTTATTATAAATACACTGGTATGCAGAGTGGATGCCAGAGCAGTTTCCCAAGAGGCCCCAATCTTTTGGGAGCCCTTATAAAAGGTACCAGAAAAATGCAGAGCTAAAATGTGGCCCCACTCTCAGGGAAAATCCCCTTTTCCTCTGCCTTCCCTAAAATAAATACCTTTAATTTGGGCAAGCACAGAGGCAGAGCTGTTGGAGAGGGAGAAGAGCTTCAGCTGGCATCTGGTGCTTTGATCCCCTTCACTTCCAGCACTTCCATGTAGCAATCAGGAGGGAAATTTCCTAGTTGGGAAGGGACAGCCCTGGTCTCCCTGCAGCATCCTCCTGGGTAGGAATTCCTGAGACATCTCTGAAGCTGGAGAGCAGCAGGACAAGTGCTGGGCACTGCTGAAGGAGGCCAGTGCCAGGGACAGCAAAAATACCCTGGGTCTTGTGAGTGAAATTTGGGCTCCTCAAGGCCCACCTTGTTTCTCCTGCTTCCTGAGTGACCCAGGGACCGGTGCCTTTCCCCTTGGCAGCATCCAGCAGCTCCATGACCGTGTGACACAGCTCTGTGCCGAGTACCGCGCCCTCTACGAGCAGCTGAACATCCCCGAGGTGGGGCCCAGGGTGGACTGGACCAGGATCCTGGACCAAAAGATGGTAACAGCAGCTGGGTTTGGATGTTTTCTCCCATCTTCTGCCAGGCCAGATAATGTTTGCTGTTGTCTGTAGCCAGACATTGCACAGCATAAGGCGTGTTGGAGCTGGGGGGAATAACTCAGTGGCTCTGGGTGGAGGACAGACTCTCCTTCTACCTCTTAAAACCCTCTGGAGCACCCTCTGAATTCACCTGTTCAGATTAAGAGTGACCAGAGGGGGATCAGGTAGAGAGTCCTGCTGTGGGATGGAGAAGGTGATGTCTCCTAGGATTTTACAGCCCTGCCTTTCAGGGTTTCACACTGCAAGGTTTGGGTATATGGAGTGCCCAGATTGGAGCCAATCTGGATTCCCCTGAAAGCTGGATGGTAATTAAGTGTGTCCCATGCATGTCACCATGGGCAGGGGGCTGGCTCAGCTCAGGTCTGTAGCCCAGGGTTATGTGGTCTGGTTATCTTTGCCCCTGTCTACGACTGAGGAAATAGCAACCAACACCAATAATGGGAAACAACAAAAAAATCCCCTCCCTTCCTCCTGGACCTCTATCAGATACCAGATCTTTTCATGGCCTGCCAGCAGTGCCTGGGGTTTCCCCCTGAAATGAATCCTTTTGCTTTAGTGTGTGCCCTGACTCCTTTTGCACAGAAACAAGTCAATGCAGGACAGTACGGCCCCGGCATGTCAGAGCTGGAAAAGCAAATAGCTGAGCACAACATCCTCCAGAAGGAGATCGAAGCCTACGGGCTCCAGATCAAGAACCTCCGCTCTGGGGTAAGGCACCTCTGTCCCCTCCTTGCTGCTGTCACCCAGGGGGGACCCTGCTGGCTCTGCTCATTGTCTGGCTGGGTGTCCCATCTGCTCCTCTCACACTGAATGTCCACCCTTGTTCTGCAGAGGCCATGGGAGGTGGTTCCTGAATGGTTTCTAAAGCACATTCCATAAATCAGTTCATCAGTATTCACCACATGTTTTGCTAATAGCTTTTCTTTTTTTTTCTTTTGTTGTTGTTCAACTCCTTGGTCTTGGCTGTGTTGTAATCCAGGATGTGGCAGATTTAAAAAGCCAGTACAAGGACTTGCTGGTAAGGTTCTTGGTGTTTTTCTGAGCAGATGGGGTCTTACAGCAGAGTAACACCATCCCTGATGGGCAGGAAACACCCAGTTCAGAACAGGAGCTGCCCCTGGGCTTGCACAGTAAAGTTGTGTCCCTCATAACATTTCCCTGTTTCCTTCCCTCCTTGGGATAGGCATAAATTGAAAGAACTCCTTCTGTCCTCAGGGCAATGCTGAGGGTGAGATCCATGTCTCTCCTCTCCATGGGTCATGGATCTGCAGTTTCCTCTGTGAGCACAGGGACCAGAGGGCAGCAGGAAATCCAGCCCACACACAATCCAAATCAGGATTGCAAATGTGGAGCTTTCCCTGATCCCTAACAAGGGCTCCAGAGAGGAAATGAGCAGCCAGAGCAAAGGAGGTGGCCAGGAAGAAGGTTCTGGGTTTACCCAGCTGGGCCCATGAAGGCTGATGCTGAAAATGGGATTTGTGAGAAATCTCAGCTCTGAGACTGCCCCAGGCACCAGCCCACACCTGGGATTCTGGTTAGACAAACATATCTTGTCTGTGAGGAGGGAAAGGGAACAGCAGCCCCATCAGATAAGAGCCAGTGGTGGCAGATTTCTCACCAAGGTTGCTGGGAATCTCCTGCTGGATGTGTAACAGGACCGTGGTCCTGGGGAGGAAGAGGAGGAGGGAAAAGGGACTCCTCATGCTGAGCACTGACACTGTCTCTGTCCTGTGTGTGGGCAGAAAGCTTCCATCTGGCGAGGGCAGAGCCTTGGCAGCCTCTACCACCACCTCCAGGGCTGCACCAAGGAGCTGGGCTACCTGACAGAGCAGCAGACCAAGATCCTGAAGCAGGACTGGAGTGACCAAATGATGGATGTCCAGAGCGTGCGTCGGGAGTACGAGGTGAGCCCTCGGGGGTGCCAGTGTGTCCTGGCCACAAAAGACTGGCCAAGCCTGGTTCTGCAGGGTGCATCCCAGCCTCCTGCACCTCCACCACCAGCCCTGAGCATGAGGCTTTCCAAAACAGAGGGGGAAGAGAGCCCCAGGGACCCTCTGTGACCCCTCCAGTCCCCTGAGCTGGCATGTGGGATCATACACTGGAGAGCTGCCAGGGAGGCTTTCCATGGTCAGAGAGAAGGGAAGGGCTCAGTGCCACATCAGCCTCCATGGCCACAGTACAACCTCCAGTGACTGCCATGTGCTGGGACACAGACAATGAGAGGGATAATTGCTTGGGAAAATGCTCTTTGAATAAATGCCCTGATGCTTTCTGAGGCCCAAGTGTGTCTAATTTGTTTTAGCTCTGCCTATCCCCTTCTGTTATAACAAACAAACAAACAAACAAGGCTGTCTGTGCTTTGGGAGCCTTATCTCTGTTATGTTTGCTGTCCCAGGAGGCCATTCTGTGCTCCCTGCATGCTGCCAAGGTCAGAAAGTTTCTTTTCCCCTCCAGGATTTCAAGTCCAATGAGCTGCTCAGCCAGGAGGAGTTTGTGAACCACCTTCAGGACGATGGGGACAGGATGATTGAGCTGAAGCACCCAGCCATCAAACCTATCCAGGTGGGGAGAGGGGATCTGTTCCCCAGCCCTGAGGGAGAGTGAGAGTGTTTCTGTGCTGCAGGTGGTGGGTCAGAGGAGACCCCTTCACCTCTCCCTGCACTTACGTTACTCTTTCCTTCCACACTGCACTGGCTGCACTGCAGCATCTTTCTGCCTGCTCCAGGCCTGCAGGGAAGCTGAGGGAAGTCCAGGGTCTTCACCCTTGCCAAAATTTCCAGGAGATAGTGGCCAAGATCTGTGTGCTTGGACCAGCTCCTGCTCTAGTGCTCACACACATCAGTGCAGCCACCCTCACATTTAGGAAGTTCCAGCTTTGGTGTGAGTTCTCCCAAGGGAAAGCAGCTCCCAGCCTCCAAGGCTGTATTTCCAAGCCTGCAGATGCAGTGCCAGGCTAAGGTGGGCTCTCAGCCCCCAACACCACTGGGGATGAGACCACCTGAGAAGTGATGGCTGCTGTGTGTGAGCCAGGTCCTTCTCAAGGTTGTCCTCACCCAGGCTCAGCACCAGGCACTGCCTGGGCACAGCTTTGTCTCTGCTCCTCCTCTGATCTCTGGGACTTGTGAGGAAAGGAGACCTGTGGTGGGGGAGGTAGGACCAGCTGGAACCCACTGAGATGTGCTCTGCCCTACCACAGGCTCACCAGGAAGCTTTGAAGAACGAGTGGCAGAATTTTCTGAATCTCTGCATTTGCCAGGAGAGCCAACTGAAAAGTGTGGAGAGCTATAAGAAGGTAAAAAGCAAATTCATGGGCCATGGTTCTGCAGGTCAGGCCAGAGTGGGCAGACTGGGAAGAGAGACAGCAAAGGGGTGAGGATGGGAGACACTTTGTTTGCACCTAGTAAAGGTATTTTGGGGAAACACCCCTCAAAATATAATCTTTTAGAGGTGCTGGGAACTGAGAGGCCCCACTGGACTTGGAGACAGTAATGTCCCTCCACACCTGACTGTTTCCCCACCCACACCTCCAGTTCCAGGATGATGCTGAGGCTGTGAGCCGCTCCCTGAAGAAGATGAGCTCTGACCTGGACACCAAATACAGCAAATTCAACAAAGACAGCCCTGGGGTGGTGTCAGATCTGCTGCTCCAGCTGGAGGTGAGGCCTTTGGGGCGGGTGGCACCAGCCAGACCTCAGGGCAAATCCAAAGTTTAAAACTCCCCAGTAAATGACAGAGGGGAAGGGGAAGAGGTGGGTGAATAATCCTACAGGGATAGCTCACCCCAGCTCTGTGCTGGGGAGGGGGAAGCCCAGAAGATCCACGCTGCTCACACTGCCCTGAGATGGCACTGTCCCCATCAGTGACACACAGCCAGGCCCCAAGGCATCAGCAGAGTAAAGGAGAAACGCAGGGAGAAGCCATTTGTTGTCCCTAACATAAAACACTTGGATTAGAGGGCCTGCAGAGTGTGAACCACTGGCATCCGAGATCCTCCCATCTCCTCAGCGCTCTCATGAGCCAAGGGCAAGGGAGGGAATAAAGAAATCTGACCTCAGGGGTGAGATGCAGATAGGAAAGGAAGATTTGCCCTGGAGAGAGGGAGGAGACACGTTCACCATGGTATCTTCCCAAGTATGCAACACACTTTGCTCTCAAGAGATGCTGGAATCTTGGCACTTTCTGACACTGGAATGCAGCCACCCCTTGGCAGGTGTTCCATTTCTGAAAAGGAAAACTTCTGCAGGATATCTGATATGAAAGTGTGGGTTCACCTAAGGTTAACCCAGGCTGTGTCCTCAGCAGCAGATCTGTGAGCAAAGGAAACTGAGGATGGTGTTGGCAATGGGAAGGGGAAGAAGGAGAATGGAGGGGTTGAGAATGGAGAATCTGACTCCACCCCACAAGGACAGATAATTGGTCCCAGCATACCTGCTGTAGTGTGACCCTACCCTTCCTTATCCAAACCTGGTCACAACCACTCTGTTTTGTCTAGAACGAGGAGAAGGTGTTGAAGCAGGCAGAGAAGAGCATCACTGACCTGAAGAGAAGGAGCAAAGAGATCAGCCCACTGAAACTGCGCAGAACACGTCCCCCTCAGCCCCTCACCCTGGACACCCTCTGTGACTGGGATGCTGGGGAGGTGAGGGCAGGACTAGCAGCACCCTCAGAAGGGACAGAGGGCTGCATTCTTCTCTGTTTGCTCCAGATCTTGGCCCCATGGTGTGAGGAACTGTCTTTCAAGCCTTTCACTGGGTTTTGTGTCCTCTGCAGGTGCAGCTGACCAGAGGGGACAAGTACACTCTGAAGGACAACAGCAACCCAGAGATGTGGGTGGTTCAGAGCAGCACTGGTGTGGTCCAGGAGGCACCTTCTGCTTGTTTCTCCATCCCTCCTCCTGATCCTGAGTCCATAGACAAGGTCAATAGGTGAGTCTGCAGCAGAGACCCTGACCCAGAGAGACATTTAGACTCTCTTGGATCTTAACCAGTCTGACTGCAGAGAAACAGCAGCTGGTGACAGGCCTCTCAACTATCTCATACTAAATCCCTCCTGGAGAGGGATTTTTCCCTGCACCCAGGTGCCTGCCACTCCTCAACACCCCTGCACACTTCACAGACCTCACTGTCGATGAGTTTTCTGGCAGTCAGGCTTGATTTCTTCACCCCAACATGTGACTCGCATAGGTTTGACTAAATTCATTGTAGAATCAGTCTGGAGCTTGGGACTTGCCAAACAGGACAGAGTTATCTGTGGTATCTCCCCTCAGCCAGCCCCAGCTGGAGACTGAGCAATGCTCCTTGAGCCTGTGTGTGGGTTTGCTGCCTGCCTGCTCCATCAGCTCCTGATGTTCCCACAGGATGGGGTGGGGGTGCAGGGAGGTTGGCATTGCCTTTTTAATCATGGCCCCGGGTGTTTGGGTAAATCAAGTGCTGAGGAAAAGCTGCAGCCCAGACTCAGAGCTATGCAGGAATGCCCAAAGTGGGAGCTTGGGTCCCCAGTGCCACAGGGTGTGATTGCTTCATCGTGTTCTCAGTGTGTAACCCTCTTCACACATCCCAGGATTTATGGGTTTCATTAGTGTTTTAAAACAGAAATTCAGTTCCTCTGCACAGGGGGACAGCCCTCATCTGACAGCAGCCAGGCAAGCTGGGAATTGCTGGTTTTAACACACAGTGTTTGGCTGGAACAATCCACAGCAGGGATGAGAACCAGCCTGGTCCTTCCTGTTCCCCCTCCTTCTGGTTCCAAAAGTCTTTTCCCACCCAGAAATATTTTTTGGTCCTTCAGGCTCTGGCAGATCCCAGCCCTAGTTGCATTAGGCAGGAACCATCCTTACAAGTGAGACGTGGCACTTCCAGTGCAGCAGCCACAGAAGCAGCCACTTGTATTTCCTGCAAAGTACCACAACCATATGAAATTCATTTCCAGCTTTGGTGGCTTCCTTGGGAGAACTCAGCTGCTCAAACCAACCAGCTTTTCTTGCTGCTGTTTCCTTTCCTAAGGGACATCTCTGAGTTACAACAGGCTGCAGGCTCCCAGCCTTTGAGGACACCTTCCCTTGCCTTTGGGGACACCTCCCCAGCACAGCCATGGAGCTGATGCTGTGCAGGGCTCTGTCAGTGCTGTGTCCCTTCCTGGCTGATGATGCCCCTCTGCTCACAGGTTGGAAGGAGAACTGAGCACGGTGAAGCAGAAGCGAGCAGCGGTTCAGAGCACCCTGAGACGCAGCCAAAAGGAGCAGGTGCAGCCCAGCCAGCAAGGTTTGTCACCTGGATAGTCCAGCCCTCTCTGGAGGCAGCTCTGGAAACAGAGCACCCACCCAGGGTGGGCAGAGGCACCTGCAGCTCACACACAGACACCTGCAGAGGTCCCTGTGGGAGGATGCCTTCTCCACCATGGCAAAGGACAGCTGGCAGGACAACCTGACTCCTGTCTCAGCAATTCACTAAGTCTGCTGCCCTTCTCAAGCCTCTGAGATTGACCTCCAGCTCCATCAACAGCTGGAGGGTATTTAGGATTTCAGGGGGATGTGCCTATCCAGGAACTTTAATTAAACCTGCTTTGTAATCTGAGTTCCTTGCAGTTCTCTTCCCTAGCTGGGGGCTGTGGGATGAGCAGGCAGCCACGGCTAAATCCCAACCCTGGGTTATCTGTGTTATTCCCACAGCTGTAGTTCAAAGGCTCCCAGCAAAGCTGAGAAGGGATGTGTCTGCATTTGGCTTTGTCCCTGCTTTGGAGCTGTGGCTCACCACAGCAGAGCTAAAACCTGGGGATTAACCTAAGCTGTGTCTCTCTGCAGCTCTGTCCAAGAGCCCTCCAGCAGTCCAGGATGATCCCCAAGCTGACCAGCTCCTCAGCAGCCTGGATCGCATTGGCAAGGACCTGGTCCAGGTGGAGAAGGAGGTCCTGAACCGAGTGAGGTCTCCTGTGAACTACAGTGACCCTACAGATGACCTTGGCAGGAGGATCAAACAGCAGCAGGTGAGTTGGTGCAGTTTGGTAGTGCCATGTCCTTGGCCCAGAGCAGGAACATGGAAATAACACACAGCTGATGCTCCAAAGGAGAAAACCATGCTGCAGATGTGAGGGTTTCAGGCTGGCTTGAACCCTTGAGATGGGACTAAATGAAAGCCTCAGGAAATGCAGGCTCTTCCCTCGCCTCTGGAGCAAGAGGGTCCAT
Organism: Parus major; assembly: GCF_001522545.3. Taxonomy (NCBI): domain Eukaryota; kingdom Metazoa; phylum Chordata; class Aves; order Passeriformes; family Paridae; genus Parus; species Parus major. The sequence continues at coordinate 6,978,914 of NC_031786.1, read as the reverse complement.
CCAGTTCAGAGCTGTGGTGCAGGTGCCAGTCTTGGGAATGCTGTCACCCTACCCTCTCCAGCCTGCAACAAAGAGACTAAGGGATAAAGGGAGTTCATCCAAGGGCCAGCTCTGTCTCACCTGCTGGGAAGTACAGACCTGTAAATGTCAGTGAGACAGGAAAAGAGGCAGTGCCCTGGAGGCCCGCTCCTTTCCTCTGGTCAAGGTCTGGGTTTGCAGTATTGCAGCTTGTTACATCTTCATCCCTGGGTATTTACCTGGCTCTGGCAGTAGGATAGGCTCAGGCAGGAAGGTTTTTTCCATCTCTGTCCATGTGGATCTCTTTCCCACACCCTGCCACTGCCAGACAGCCACAGTCTGGATGGGGCTGTGCCCCAAGGGGCAGCTCCTTCCGAGAGGGGCACCACGCCCTGAGCCCCACAGCCAAAGCTGCCCCTGAGGGAAACACATTTCCACAGCAGCACTGTTACGGTTGTGTTGGGTGACTGTGCTTCCATCTGGTGTGCCAGGAAACAACAAAGAAACTTGAGAACCTGGGGGCAGCCAAGGATGTCTTGCAGAAGGAGTGTGAGACCTACCTCTCCAAAAAACCCACCAGCACCTCGGCTTCCCAGCTCCCCGTCACGCTGAATGCCCTCAGGAGCAAATACAATGATGTCAATATGCTCTCCAGCCTGTACAACGAGAAGTGAGTGATGGGGATGAGGGGAGGAAGTGTCCTTGCACAGGTGTGCCAAGACAGAAGCATGACAGAAAATGATTTTGATCTGTATGAGTGTTGGTTGAGGTCCAGCCCAGGTTGGAAACCTCCCATCCATCATCAAAGACACCTCTGAAGGAGTTCCCGTGTGTAATTTGTGAGCAGATCCCCCCACTGTGGAAAATCCACCACAATGGGTGTGTGTCCCAGCTCTGCTGTGTGGTGAACTGCAGCATATCTGACTTGTGAGCAGCATGGCAGGGGTGTGAGTGCACGTTGCTTGTTCTCTGACATGTTGCAGAAACTCTAATTTTAAGTAAGGTTGAACACCAAAGGGAGAAAAGAAGAATGGGGTTTCTATAGCTAACCTTTCTTCATTTCCCCCCTGCCCAGGGCTAAGGCTGCCCTGAACCTGGAGACTCAGATTGAGAACACAGACAAGATTGTCAGCACATTTGAGGCCAAGCTGGCTCAGGACAGCATCATTCCTGCATCCCCCAATGCCCTGCAGGATCGGGCCAATGACCTGCAGGTAGGAGAGCACCAGGCTTCTCACTAAGGATGGGAGATCCCTGAGCTCAGGGAGCAATGTGGGAGGGGCTGGATTTATTTGAGCACCTTGAGGCACCAGCGATGAAGTATTTTAAGGACTTGTTCCTTGAAGGTTTAATGTTGGTGTTGCAGGCTGACCTGCTCTCACTGGACAGCAGAACACTCTGTCCCTCTGTCCCTCCTTTTGCAGGCCCTAAAATACATCATGACCCCCTCAGCATCTAATCTCTGTTACTCTGCCTCACACCTATCCCTAATATTTCCTGCTCCCAATCTCCTTGCCCCATCCTTGGCACCCACAGTGTTTTGCCTTCCCCAAAACTTCTCAGTGCACTGTCCAAGCCACCTTGCTTCCATCTTCCCTGCTGAACAAGCCTCAGTGCTCCATTTCCACCCTGCACATCACTTGGAGAGCCTGAGCAGCCCCCAGTGCTGCCCAGTCAGTCACACATTGAGGAAGGTCTTTGGGTGCTGCTCTGACTGATACAAACACGAGGTGTTTTCTTTTCTCCCCTGCAGAAGTTGAGGCGGGACCTGGTGGCCCAGGAGGACTGTGTGCTGAAGCTGAACCGAGGGCTCAAGGATGCTGAGCACAGCTGCAGTGCTGTGCAGAACAACTTTCAGGAGTACTGCCCTGACCTGCCCCGGCAGAAGAGGGAGGTGCAGCTCCTCAATGATCGCTACCACGCCGTGGCTGACCAGCTGGATCAGCGGTGAGGACCATCTCTGCTCCTCCTAGCTAAGGTGGACTGGGGCAGGGCTCAGAGCCCTGAGTGTGTTCTTCACTGCAGGACCTGATCCTGACCACAGTCCTGTAATACTGAGGACCAGGTGTGTCCTGCTGTGTAGTTGCCAGCTTGCTTCACAGCACAAGCTTTGAGCTTCCAGAGTTGTGCTCCCCACTCAAGCATCAGTTATCACCTGCTTGTTTTTGTTATTTTCACGTTTGTTGTGGTGCTCTTTTCACCTTTCACCTTGCTTCCTAGGAACTTACACATTAATCTTTGCCCTTCCCCTTAATGTTCCTGTCCACTTTTGTGCTGTGCAGAGAGAAGACCCTCAGAAACATCAGCCTCACCTACCAGCAGTTCCAAAACTCCAATGAGAACCTGATGTTCTGGATGAACAACCTACCCAGGCACCAAGTGAAGACCACTGATGGGCCAAGCCAGATCAAATACAAGCTGCAGGCACAGAAGGTGTGTTCCAGGGCAAGAATAGCCTGTAACTTTATGTTATGTTTTGATGGGGCAATTTGCTTGTGAACAGCACATGCAAAATAGTACCAGCCAGCTCCTAGTTGTGTGCTCCCCCATCGTAGTGAGTGAGCTAGAGAAGGGCTGCAGCCCATGGATGGTGTTACCTGGTGTATCTCACCTTGCTGGGTTTATCTACAGTGCTGCTGTCCTCATCTGTGCCACTCACCTCCAGGTTGAAATCTTCTCCATGGAGAGGCCACTTTCAGATCCTGAAATCTTGCACCTTAGCCTGAGATGTTGCATCCAAGTCCTTCATTTTTCTCTCCTTGAGCAAAGTCCAAGCTCACTAGCTCAGACAAGGAGTTGTGGAGGTCTCTGTGTTGGCTGCTATTTACCTTATTTGTGATAAATCAGTGTGGGAGGTCCTGGGCAAGTTATAGCACTGCTGAGATACCCTAAAAACCTGGAAACCCTTCCTAAAAGTCTTCCTGTTCCCACCATTCCCTCAGCTGAGCTGATTCTCTAGGCTGCAAGAGTATTACTGGGAAGCTGGATTTCAGTGTGTCCTTAACACCACGTGTGTCTCCTGCAGAGGCTGGTGGAGGAGATCCAGAGCAAGGAGCCTGAGAGGAACGCCCTGATCCGGCTGTCCCAGAACGTGCAGTCCACACTCAATGTAAGGATGGGCTTCCCCATTTATCACTCCCTTAGCATTTCACCTAAGACATCCCACCTGATTCTCGTGTGTCTGCTCTGAACAGGACTATGAGCTTGAAGCAGGCAAGTACAGCTCTTCTCTGGACCCTTCCCTGACTGACTCTGCTGCAAAGAGGCTGCGTGTGACCCCCCTGCAGGAAAGCATCCAGGCCCAGGTAAAATGCCAAGATGAAGGCATGAAAATCATTGTCCAGCTCATCACCCATGCCCCAATGTCCTCTGCAAGGCCTTAACCCACCTTAACAGCCACCACTTATTATGGTCCAGAGTCCTCAGGGATCCCTTTGTTCCTGGGGCAAAGCAGGATGTGACATCCTGAATTAGGATTGTGCCTGGCACCTTGGTTGAGATTGCTGATGTTGCCTCCTCACCACATTGTGTATGAAGATAAAACTTACAGGGTAGGTGTGTGGGGAGAGGAAGGAGCCACAGCTCCTCTGTGCTCTTGCCAGTATCACCCCAGTCCTCCTGCACCATCTTGGGGCTTTTGCCAGCTGCTCTCCATCTGTGAATTTGGAAGACTGGAGCCTGTGTAGGCCTGCAGGCATTCAGGTGACAGGGACAGGATCTCCTGCAGGAGTCCTTGGACTCTGAGTCTCTGTGAAGAGGCAGATTTGATGACACTAATCCCTAGAACTGTGCCATACACAAAACTCATCCAGGTGAAAGGAGGTGTGGCAGAGTCTGCCATGCAGTGTCCAGGTGAAGACACAAAGCTCTCACCACTCTTTCTTTTGCAGGAAAATGATGTCACCAAGCTCTACATGGAGCTGGCAGCAGAAAATAAACAGCAGCTCAGCCGGCTGGAGTTTGCCAAGAAGATTGTTGAGAAGGTACCAGCTTACAGCTCACTGCAAGATTGGGGTACTCTAGATTGGGGTCCAAATCTGCTCAGCCTGGGGCTCCCCCACTCTTCCCTGAGTCTCCACATCCAGGTGTCAGGAAGGACAGGAATGGAAACCCCTCTGAGAAAAAGACCACAAGAAACCATAGTTTCAGTGACTCTGATCTTGGGTTGTGATTCTCATCACCTCTGGGGGCCCTCAGCTCCTTACTGAAGCTGTAGATTATTCTTGGAAAAAAGTTTAAGGTTTTGAAGTCCACTTCTCTTAGCCATAGCTAATCAAGGATCTCAGACTGAGAATTTCAGATTTGTTTGTGGGTGTGGCTGGAATTTAGTGCTCACAACCTGCTGGAAACACTTCAAAGCAATAGGATTTTTATACCTTTTTAAGGTTTGAACCACCTGTCTCAGGACCAGGTGACTTTTAGTGGGTTCAGAAAGCACAAGAGATTAAGCTGGGGACTGGCTGTGATGCTCTCCCTCGGCTGCAGATACAAGAAGGCAGCACAAAGCACCTTTGTGGGCTGCTACAGCACCTCCATCTCAAGGGGAGGTCATTTGCTGGAGATGTTGGGATTGTGTCCTCACTTTCCATTTACAAACAGCCTTATTTGAAGACTGCCTGAGGATTCTGTGCTAGTTTTGTCTCCCACCACGCTGTGTCATTTAAAAGATCTCTGAGTCACCATAAAAGAGTGACTTGGTTTACCTGCCTTTTTTTGTTTATTTTTTTTTCCCTTGCAGAAGGAAGTGCATGAGGGCATTGAAGCTGTACATGAGCAAACCCAGAAAGCTGAAAACAAAGCCACAACCAGCAGGGAATCTGAGGGGTTGAAATTGCAGCTGGAGGAGGAAAGGAGGAAAGTGGCCAGGATTGAAGAGGACCTGGAGGAACACAGAAACAAGCTGCTGATGTTGAAAACTCAGAAGCCCATTGAAAGAGTGGAAGAAAAAGAGGTGATTGAATACTACAGAGACCCACAGGTGGAAAGAAACCTGTCTAGGATGGTACAGCAGATTGAAGAGGAAGGCAAAAAGAGGCAGGGCCTGCAAGAAGACATTGATACGATGAGCCGTAAGCTTGCCCAGATGGAGAGCGAGAAGAAGGTGGCTCCTGCCCAGCTCCTCACCAAAGAGATCACAAAAATTGAGAAGGATCCAGGCCTGGATGGCCAAGCAGCCAGTCTTCGTCAGGAGATCAAACGTCTCCAGGAGGAAAGCTTGGCTGCTGCTTCTGAACTTGAGCAGCATAAGAGGGAGCTGCACATGCTGGAGCGAAAGCAGCCCAACATCCGAGAGAAAGTGGTGGTGAAGGAGCTCATCAAACTGGAGAAAAACCCAGAAATGCTGAAGTCTGTTAGGACCCTGCAGTTACAAATCGATGAGGAGTCCTTCAAAAGAAAGTCTGCAGAAGAAGCAATAGTGAAAGTGAAGAACAAGATTGAGGAGGTGGAAAGGCTGATTGAAACAACAGAACCCAAAATTATTGTTAAGGAGGTGAAACAGGTAGAGCAGGACCCAGAGTTATTGAAAGAGACTTCCAAACTTAAAACTCTGATTGAAGAAGAGAGGAGCAAAAACTTGCTGCTGACAGGAGAGCTGGGAGAGCTGCAGAGCCAGTACAGCATCGCAGAGAAGCAAAAGCCCAGGATAGAGGTGAAAGAGAGGGTCAATGAGATCTTCCTGGTGGACCCTGAAACAGAGAAGCAGATTGCACACCTGAAGAGGGAGCTGCAGGAAGTCACTCTGAAAAGGACCAAGATTGACAGTGAAGTGGAAGAGGCCTTAGCAGAGCTCAAAGTCCTCAGGTCACAGAAACCAGAGGTGGAATTCAAGGAGGTCATAGAGGAGGTGGTGAAACATGAAAAGAGTCCAGAGATTCTCAGAGAAATTGACAGGCTGAAAGAGCAGCTCAATGAACTTGTGAACACCAACGGCAGGACCCAGGAGCAGCTCATTAGGCTGCAGGGGGAAAGGGATGAATGGAGGAGGGAGAGATCCAAGGTGGAAACCAAGCTGGTCAACAAGGAAGTGATTCGATATGAGAACGATCCACTCTTGGAAAAAGAAGCCGATCGCCTGCGTCAGGAGGTGCGCAACATGTCCCAGAAGAGGAGAGCTGCAGAGGATGCCATCTATGACCTGCAGAATAAATACATGCTGCTGGAGAGGCGGAAACCAGAGGAGAAGGTGGTTGTTCAAGAGGTGATACTGACCCAAAAGGATCCAAAGCTCCGAGATGAGCACAGCAGACTGAGACGCAGTCTGGATGAGGAGGTGAGCAACAGGCGTCGCCTGGAACGCGACGTGCAGCAGGTTCGTGTGCTGGTGGAAGAGCAAGAGAAGTTGCTCAACTTTCAGGAGGATCGAAGCAAGAGGCTTGCACTGGAGAAGGAGATGAGGCAAATTACACTGAGAATAAAGGAGCTGGAGGAGAGCCCAGCCCCAGTACAAGAAAAAATAATTATGGAGGAAGTTGTCAAGCTGGAGAAGGATCCAGTCCTGGAACAATCTGCCAGCAACCTGCGCTTGGAGCTGGACCGTGAGAAGATGGAGGTGCTGAGCTTGCAGAGAGAATGCAAGAACCTGCAGGTGCAAGTCGATGTCCTTCAGAAAACGAAATCCCAGGAGAAGACCATCTACAAGGAAGTGATTCGAGTGGAAAAGGACAGAGCACTGGAGAGTGAACGTGCACGCATCTGGGAGCTGCTGAGCAGGGAGAGGGGAGCCAAGCAAAAGGCGGAAGAAGAGGTACGGCGGCTCCGGGAGAAAATCGAGAGAGCTGAAGGCATGAAGAGGACATGGGCTCGTGAAGAGACAGAGCTGCAGAAAGCCAGGAACCTGGCCATCCAGGAGAGAGCCAACCTGGAGAGTGAACTGCGGGAGCTGGAGAGGCAGAAGCAGCAGAAAGTCCTCTTCCTTCGGGAGGAATCCAAACTGCTCAGCCAGCGGACTGAGAATGACAGGCAGAAAAAGAAGCAGCAGGAACATGAGGTTTCCCTGCTGGAGGCAGACATCCTTAGGGAGAAGGACCAGATCTACAACAAGGAGAGGTTCATTCGGGATCTCCAGTCAAAGGTCAACCGTGAAGAAATCAATCATGAGACCCAGATGAGAGAGACGAACCTCTCCACCAAGATCTCCATCTTGGACCCTGACACAGGGAAGGACATGTCTCCTTATGAAGCCTATAAGCGAGGTATCATAGACAGAGGCCAGTACATCCAGCTGCAAGAGCTGGAGTGTGACTGGGAGGAAGTCACCACCCTGGGCCCAAATGGGGAAATCTCACTTCTCCTTGACAAGAAAAGTGGGAAGCAGTATTCCATCGATGATGCACTAAGGCTGAGGAGGATCACAAAGGAGGAGTACCAGCTCTACCGGGATGGCAAGATTCCCATCTCTGAATTTGCCTTGCTGGTGGCTGGGGAAACCAAGCCTCCCTCATCCCTCTCAATTGGCTCCATCATCTCCAAATCCCCACTCACATCACCCACCACCCACCAAACCCAAACCTTCTTCCCCCCAGCCTCACAGAAGGGCATATGTGATGACACTTCCCCCATCGCCGGGGTGTATGACACCACCACCAACACCAAGTACAACATCAAAACTGCCGTTGCAAAGAAGCTGCTCGATCCCATGACAGCTCAGAAGCTCCTGGAAGCCCAGGCTGCCACGGGGGGCATCATAGACCTCATTTCCAGGGACCGGTTCTCAGTCCACAAGGCAATTGAGCGGGGGCTGATTGACAGGACCTACATGCAGAGACTGCTGAATGCACAGAAAGCTTTCACAGGCATTGAGGACCCAGTGACCAGGCGAAGGCTGTCTGTGGGGGAAGCAGTTCAGAAGGGTTGGATGACCAAGGACAGTGCTTTCCCCTACCTGCAAGTCCAGCACCTAACTGGAGGGCTCATCGATCCCAAGAAAACTGGTCGCATCCCTGTGCTGGAAGCTGTCCAGACTGGGATGATAACAAGCAACCTGGCCAATAGGCTCCAGGATGAGACCAACTATGAAAAAGATCTCACTGACCCTGTCACTAAAGAGAAGATAAATTACAAGGAGGCCATGGCCCTCTGCCAGAAGGATTCTCTGAGCCACCTCCTGCTGCTCCCGGCTGCGTCGGAGGGGTATCAGCGGTACCACCAGGCCAGCCGCTCCCCCAGGCTCTCGCGGTTCAGGCACTGAATGGACCAAGGCACATACTGGGGCTGGTTCCTTCAGGAGTTCATCCCTTCAGAACACCTCTCCTCACGGAGGCAGCAGGCCCACAGGAATGGAGCATCTAGATTTTAGGGCTGCCTACGCTTCTCTCTTAGCTCCCTGCCTCCCAACACAGCTCGGCTGTGCAAGGACAAAACCGTGGTGATGGCCTGCCATGGACGGGTCCCCACAGCCCCCAGTGCTGTTCCCTAATCAGCCCAGAGAGGGGTTGACTGCCAGAACTTCATGGGCAGTTATATGTGGCTATGGCCAGAAAGGGGGGAGAGGCAGAGTGTTTTCCAGCTGGGTGATTCTGCATGCAATAAACATAGCAAGTGAGTGGCTGTGGCTGTGTTGTTTCTGCAGGTTGTGGCTGAAGGCACAGCTACTCCTCCCCCGTGCAGTCCCACGCCCTGCAGCCAAATCCACACAGGTTTTGTGTGGATTTTCTTTCTTGCTCTTCCAGATCTCCCAGCTCTGAACCCTCCTAAAGTGTCCTTCTGCCTATGAGTTCCGAGTTTTAAAGATTTTGTTACATTTGTCTTTAAAACTGAAAACCAACAGGACTTTGTTTTCTCGTCATTTGGACACCTCTAAAAGAGGTGCAAAGGGGTGCAGTCCCACCCAACAGTACTGGAAAATCCACCCTTGCTATTTCTGTAGGTGAACTAAAAGGAAGTTACTCCTCTGTGTAACTTCCACCACTCAGTCCCTCCTGAAACAAGCAATTCTTATATCCCAAATGTTCTTCCCTAGTATCTGCTCTATTGTGGTGCATCTCCTGGGTTTATGGGATGAGAAAATTACTTTCTATTCATATCAGATGCTCCTTTCCCACTCCCAAGGGCTCTTTTAGCTGATGCTATCCAGGATCTCCAACATACCCAAAATAATCCATCAGAGTAGAGGTTTTTCCTCCCTCTCCTTCACCCACCAGACCAGCAGCATAACCTCTATTCCCATAGACCTTAGCTGGATTTTGAAGTTTGGGCTCCAGGCAGAATCTGTTCCCACTCTGGCATGCTCAGGACACTCAGCTCTCTTTACCTTCCTGCAGGTAGGAAGTGCCCAGCATTAGTAATCTCTAACAGCAAGTTTCCAGTCTGAGATGTGCCCAGGCTCTGTCCCAAGCTCTGTCCCAGGCTCTGCAGGGTCTCTGGTTATTGTCAGGCCTATGGCTGCTGTTTGTGGCCATTTCAGCTGCCATGATCAACACTGGGCAATTTGTTGGTTTACAATAGGGAAAACCATTGCACACAGCCTGGAGCATCCACTGCCAGCCCGTTTCCTCTGGCTGGTCTGGACCAGCAGCAAGGCCCTGGAGCTGGGCTGTCACACACCAGGAGAGAAACCCTGCCCAACAGCCCTTGAAGCACAGGAGCATGTCCAGGTGAAGATCCTGTCACAGTACAACTCAGGATCCCTGCAGTCCCCAGAAAACCTCAGGTCACAGCTCTTCAAAGCTGCTGGGAGCAGCCTTGCTGTGCCTGGCTTTGCTCCCCTCAGCTGGCTGAAAGCAGGAGCATCCATCAGCAATGGAACTGTTGCCTTTCCTGCAGCTCAGCTCAGCCCAGCAGGTGAGTCTGGTGCCAGCCTTCCTCACCCTGCTCTGTGGGGTGATGAATGGTTTGGGGAGTACTCTGTAACTACAAGACTTGGAGTTCTGGTAATTAGGCAGGCAGCTAATAAATTTGAACAAAACTGCACGGCAGGAGGGATTTACCTGGGGTTGGGTGAAGTTAAGAGATGATTTAGGTGGCTGAGCAGTTTAGCCTAGTCTGAAAAACACCCATAAAAATCCTTTTGCTTGCTACCAAGGGCCCCTTATCTGCAGAAAGTAGCTTGTATCATGTCCTGATGTGTCCATAGGAAGCACCACTCAGCCATGGGGCTCTGGGGCTGTCTGCAGGGTTCTGAGCCACTCAGGGGGAGCCTGGTAGGACTTTTCCTCCCTTCCCTGGCACAGGGAGATGGTGCTGCACTGTGGCTTTCCCAGAGCAGTTATTTCCACATGGCTGCTGTTTGTTCCCTTTGCTGGCAGTGGAGTTGGTAAACTGAAATGTTTAAAGTCAGTTGCTTCAGTTTTGGATTAAGTTTGCTCTAGTGTTTTATTTATGTTTCTGGACTGGATGAATGTCCTTGGTATTTATTTTTACTGCAGATCTTTTAAAAACAAAACAAAATAGAAACTCTTCTGCAAAAGGTTTGTCTGGTACAACATGAGCATTGTTTGCATAGAGCAAACAGTGGAGCATTGACTTCACAACATGTATGCAAAGGCAGGGAAATGATTCCCACAGCATAATTCATCATGTCTCCATGGATTCACCCACAAATATGTGCCTCCAAGCTGGCTGTCACCACACAGAGGCCACAAGATGCAGGAGCACAGCTGTCAGGTTGTGCTGAAATTGGTTTTTGGGGATTGCAGTTACTAGGAGAGCACATGTGCACCTGCAAGAAAAACAGGAGTGAGGAAGTTTGGCTTCCATAAATTAGATCTGTCTTTTGAGTATTTAAATAAGTAGAACATAACTCTGTAATAGCATGTGGCAAATTCTAATGGAAAGCAACCCCTCACTGAGACATCACTGGGCTGCAGAACCATTAGCCCCTCATTCCACCACTGAAATTCACCAAAACCTGAGTAAAATAAAACTCCTTAACACCAATGTCGTGTTAAGAGGAGCCATCATTTATTACAGAATAAGCTCCACCCAGTGTGCACACAATTCTCTACAAGTGCCTTGCTTATACACAGTCACCACATGCATATTGTAAGTGCCCATTACCATAAAACCCTCCCCATGCTCCCAGGTTCAGGTTTTTTTATAGCCTTGTTTTGGCTGTAGCTGCATTCCTAAGCCAGATGTTTTAGGAATTCAATAGGTCCTTGCTGAGAAAGCAGCTACTGCATACCCCGTTTCTTTATGCTAAAAGAACAAAGACAGAGCAGAAATTGGATTAACACTTTTGGTATCAATTCCCCCTTTTAAAACACCTCAAATTCCTTAAGGCCATTTGATAAGTTCCAACTCAATTTCTATCTCTAGTCACCTATATTCCCATACAATTATGTCTGATCATTTTGCAAACATAACCAATAGCAATGCTGAAACTTATTACAATGACAATCACAATTATAATGGTTTCCAGTATTCCAGCCAGCCTTCCTTTCAGGGACCATAACACTGTTCCTTGAAGAATTTTAGTGAACCAATTAGTTTCAGGATAGCATTGCTATCCTCAGCAACTGGCCAGATTTAGTGGACTTTGGAGATCTTCTGTTACATTTGGGATGTGTACACAACAATGTTCTCTATCCAGTTTTAAATATTTACAACCCCCTTTGGCCAGCAATAGATCTAAGGTCATTCTGTTTTGTAATGTCAGATTATCATAATGAATCACCACTGACAGATTTATAGGGATAATTTCCCAAGGAATAGGTTCCCCTGCTGAATTTGGGATAGGGAGGCAGGCTGTACTACTGTACAGATTGTGCATCTTACCAAACCAAATTCAAGTCAATATTAAATTTTCTTCAACACCTCCACCTAAAGATAAAATAATTCCCATAAATATTAGTTTATACATTTAATTGCTCATTTACAGATGTCTTCAACATTTTCAGCTGCAAGGGTCTGGTGTTTTCCACTGTCTGCTCTGAGTCAGGAGACCTCTGAATTCAGGTGCAATGTGTTCAGGAGGTAATTCCTTTCACAGCTGGTCTTGTAGTCAACTGAACCAGATAAGGTCCTTTCCACTGCTCCTGAAGTGGCTCAGGTTTCCAGATCTGGATGTGTATGTGATCCCCAGGCTGAAATGAGTGAACTGGAGTGTCCAGGGTAAGAGGTTCTGAGAGAATGACAAACCATTTTTTGTCCATTCAAGGGTTTCCCTATTAAACTTAAATATTGTTCTATTTCCTGATTCCAAATTTTCTCCTCAGATCCAGGGAAAGTTGCAGCAGAAGATGATCTCCCAAACACCAATTCATATTGGCTCACTTTCAGGTTGGTTTGGGGCTGTACTCATAGCACAATAGGCAAACACAACACCTGTGGCCATTTTAAGAAAGCTTCCTGACACATTTTGCCAATCTGTCTCTTTAAAGTTTGATTCATTCACTCAACCCCTCTGCTAGATTACAGTCTCCATGGATTATATAAATGCCAACTGATTACTAAATTGCTGTAACACTTCAGATATGAAATGGTGTCCCCTATCAGATTACATCCCAACAGGAACTCCAAGCCTGGGTATGATCTCTTTGAGGAGTGCCTTGGTGACTTCCCTGGCCTTGCTGGTGCAGCAGGGGAAAACTTCTGGCCACCTGGAAAAGGTGTCCAGCAAATAATACCAAGAGATAACTGTATCACTATTGGTGTGGTAGCTCAGGAAAAACAATCTGCCAGTAATCCCTGGGGGTGTTTCCTCTTTTAGTGATCCATGGAGGCAGTCTTTTTGAATTCAAAGGATTACTTTTAAGACATATCAGGCATTTTTCTGTAAGAGATTTGACACTTTTTGTCATAGGCACACTGGTATCTGAGTCCTTGCACCAGTCACCATAGCACTGGTTCCCCAGTGAGTCTGTTGGTACTTCTCCTTGACAATCTGGAGCAATCACTGGTGGTGGGACTATGGTCTGGTTGTTGGGAGTTAGTAGCCATCCACCCTCTCTGTTCAGGGCTTTTAGGTAAGTAGCTAATTTTACATCTGCCTAACTATATCCAGGGATAACTTCTGGGAGTGAAACAGCTTTCTTAGGTATTAATGCCAGGATGCCTTGTTGTGCAACCTCTTGTGCAGATTTATCTGCAAGTCAGTTTCCAACAAGAACATGGGAATCCCCACGCTGGTGTGGCCTGCAGTTTAGCACAGACACTTCTCTGGATGGCATCAAGAAAGGACAGTATTTATTGTGTATATTAATCAGAGATCCCTGTGCTGTTAATAGACCTCTTCCCTTACATATGGTTCCACGGGCATGAGCAATAAAAAAGTGTATTTCAAGTGAGTCCATATGTTTGCTCTTCCTCCTGCTGCCAGTTCCAGGGCTCGTCATAGCACTGTGAGCTCTGCCTTTTCAGCTGAGGTGTCCATGGACAGTGGTGCAGCCTCTGTTACCTTGGTTGGAATTACTATGGCATAGCCAGCTTTTTATTCTCCATCTTGCACCAAGCCACTTCCTTCTGTAAAGAACTCTGGATCTTCAGCTGGTGCATCTTGTAGGTCTGGTCAGCTTACATAAACTTGCTCAACTATGTACAGGTGATTGAGGGTCTGCTGTTCTTGCATTGGGATGTTCAGGACCTGGGCTGGATTTCCCACTGTGGTTACTTTCAGCTCCACCTCCTCTCGCTCCACTAGAACAGTTTGATATTTCAGCATACAGCTTGGGAAAAGCCAATGCCCTCCTTTTTGGCAAAACACAATGGTTATAGTGTGTGAAGTGTACACTACTATCTTTTGTCCCAAAGTCAATTTCCTGGCCTCTTGGATGAGAACAGTCACTGCTACAGCTTGCAGGCATCTGAACCATCCCTGGCTGACTTTGTCCAGTTGTTCTGAAGAACACCCCACTTTGAAGACTCTTGAAGTCTCTGCCTTCTGAGCCAGAGGAGCCTTCCAAGGATGAGGTGCTGTCATTCCTGCCCAAAAAGCTCAAAGGGCTTTAAGTCTGGAAGTCCTAAGGCAGGTGCAGACATCAGGGCCATCTTTAGGTTACAGAACACGTGTTCACTCTCAGGAGTCAAAATCAAAAGTCCTTCCAGGGCCTCCTTTAGAAGCTCAATGATTTGACCAAAAGTCCATAATTTAAAACCCACAATCTATACCATCCAGCCATAGCCAGGGATACTGTTAATCTCAGGCAATTGCAGGTTAGGGTACTTGGCAGGTGGCCTCTTTTCTGTCTGTTCCAAATTTCCTGGTATCATTTCAAACCCTAGGTAGGTAACTTGCTGCCTCATTACTTGAGCTTTTTCTTAAAATACTTCATAACTTCATTGGCCTAGGAAATTTAGAAGACTGATAATCAGTTCCATGCACTTTTCATTAGTTTCAGTTGCTAGTAAGATATCATCAACATACTGCAGGACCAACCCTTCAGGGTTCTCCTTTTTCCAGGTCTCTAATTTTTTTGCTAGTTGGTTCCCAGAAATCATGGGACTATTTTTAAATCCCTGTGGTAACACAGTCCAGGTAAACTGAGCCTTCCCATCAGTCTGAAGATTTTCCCATTCAAAGGCAAAAATGCCCTGGCTTTGCTTATCAAGAGGTATGCAAAAGAAGGCATCATTCAAACCTAACACTGTAAACCATTGGTGATATTCTATAAGGGATGTTAACAGGGTAAAGGGATTGGCTACAACAGGGTGGATATCCTGAAATATTTGACTGATTGCTCGTAGCACCAACCTGTACTTTTTAATCTCATGCTTTTTAACTGGCAAAATGGGAGTGTTCTGGCTTACATTCTATCAACAATCCAAATTCCCTGAAATTTTCAATTAGACTCATGACTCCCCTCCTAGCTACTAATTTTAAAGAATATTTTTTCTGCTTTACTGGTTTTGGTCCAGGTTTTAGGGTAACTCTTACAGGCTGAGCTTGTTGGGAATGGTCTGGAGTTCCACTGATCCAAATCAAAGGTGGTTTACTGCATTTTTTGTTGTTTCTATTCCTCCAGAATTGTCTGGTTCCAGTATTCCCTGCAACGTAAAAGTCCTTGCCTCGATGGCTTTAGTCTCAAATACCAACAATTGCATTTCTCTGTCTTTAAACAAAATCCATGCCTGCAATATAGCAGGTCTCTTCCTAGCAGGGGAACTGGACATTCAGGCATATATAAACATTGGTGTGTTATCCACTGTTTGTCAAATTTAAAGTTAATGGGGTTCAATAACGTTTGTTTTTCTTCTTTCCCTGTTGCACCAACAATGTTTACAGTTTCTTGTTTTAATTTTCCATGATTTGTATTTAATACCGAGTAAGTAGCCCCAGTGTCTATTAAAAAGTCAATTTTCTCTTTTTCCTCAGCCCGGGAGGTTTAGCTGGGGTTTTCACTCCCGGTTCCCGTCATTCCTGATGGAGGGTTAGCTCGGTTACCTTGGGCTCTTTCCGGTTTTTGGGGCATTCCCGTTTCCAGTGCCCAAGTCCCCGGCAATAGGCGCACTGGTTCGGCTGCAGCCCCCCGCGGGCAGAGCCCCTCTCGCTCCTGCGGTTAAAAAGCGCTCTCTGCAGGGCTGCGCTCAGCATTGCATCCCTACATCTTTCTCTTCTGTTTCTTTCCACCTCCCGTTTCTTTTCTCTCTCCTCCCTTTCCATTTCCCATTTCTTTTTTCTCTCCTCCCATTCCATTTCCCGTCTCTTTTCTTTCTGCTCCTTCTCCTTTTCTCTCTCCCGGATCTTGTTTTCTTCCTCTTCTCCCCTGTTATTAAAAGCTATCCAGGCCACTTGTAAGAGTTCTCCTAGGTCACGAGACTCTGCTCCCTCCAGCTTTTGTAACTTCTTTCTAATATCTGGGGCTGAGTTCCCTATGAAAATGGAAGCCAGCTGTACAGCTTCCTCTGGTTTTTCTGGATCAATATTAGTGTATCTCCTGGCAGTTGCCCTCAGGCGTTCCACAAATGCAGTTGGAGTCTCATGCGGTTCTTGTTTCACCTCATAAAGTTTAGACCAATTGATTGCCTTTGGCATTGCATGTCTAAAGCCAAATAATATCCACTGTTGATATTGTTCCAGAAAAAGCCTCCCCTCCTTTGTGTTAGGGTCCCAACAGGGGTCCTGGGAGGGAAAATGTTCTTCCAGAGTTCCTGGTAATTCACCTGCTGTACCTATCCTGTCCACCTCTTTCCTAGCAGTCCTGAGCACCATCTTTCTTTCTGTGGAGTCCAATAGAGTATATAACAGAACTTGTATAAGCCCCCAATCCGGGTTCTGTGTCTTGAGAATGGTTTCAAATACTCTAGATACTCTCTCTGGATCTTCTCTGTAGGGCCCTGCCAGTCTCATCCATGCCTCGAGATCGACTGGGGAGAAAGGTACCTTCACCACTGTCAGGCTGTGAGATCCCACCCCTGCCCAGAGCTGAGCTCTGGCCTCCTGCTTATCCCCCTCCAGCTTTCTCTCCTCCTGCTCCCCTACCTCCTGCTTTTTCACCTCTTGCTCCCCTACCTTCTGCTTTCTTCCCTCCTGCTCCCCTACCTCCTGCTCCCCTATGTCCTGCTCTCTCACCTCCTGCTCCCCTATGTCCTGCTCTGTGACCTCCTGCTTCCCTACCTCCTGCTCTCTCATCTCCTGCTTCCCTACCTCCTGCTCTCTCACCTCCTGCTTCCCTACCTCCTGCTCTCTCACCTCCTGCTCACCCTGGGTTCTCCCCACCACTGGACTTGAAATTAACTCTTGCCTCCCCCCTGACTGCTCATCCCCTCCTTGTGCTTCCCCCTTATCAGGCACACCCCAATTCTCTATCCCCCTGTCTCCTGCACCTGGTGCCTCTAGCATTTCTACATCATCCTCTTCCCATCGGCTGTGGCATTTCAAACAGTGGTGCCCAATACTACAAGAGGAACAAGATCTCTTTGGTCTCCTATCCTTTTCCCTTTCCTTTCCAAAAGCTGACGTGAGAGGGTTTGATAGGCTGGGTAGGCACCCCCTTTGTAATTCCAGATGGTCTCTTAAAGTAAAGAACAGATCTACATACGGCATCTCGCTCCACTTCTCCTCTCTTCTACAAAACAGCCTCAGCTCTAACAGGATGTGATAATCTAAGGTGCCGTTCTCTGGCCACTTCGCCTGATTGTCCAGTTTATATAGCGGCCACAAGTGGTTACAATATTGGATTAGTCTGGATTTAAGTAGCGTGTCTCCCCCTATCTTTTCCCAGTGGTTCAATATACATTTCAACGGGGAGTTCGGGATATCATTTCCCACCCTAGTTTTAGAACAGACCGCCCCCATACTCAATAATACAAGTATATAACAACGGCTGGAAAGCGAACACAACGATTACCTGGGCGCGGGGAGCCCAAGGCTCTGTGCTGCAGCGGGCGGGTGACGCTGCCCAGGCCGAGCCGGGCCCGGGCTGCTGTGCTGCGAGTCTGTTGGGTTTCTTTTCCCTCCTCCTCCCCGAGCCAAGGTGACGGCGGGTGAACGGCTGAGCTGCAACTGGGGGTGTCCCTGCCCTCCCGCCCGCTCCCACTCGTGCCGGGAATCCTGCGCGCACTGGCACGAGAGGGCGCTTCGCATCCACAAGTGTATTTCAGCCGCGCACGCAGAAAGCAAATCGGTAATCGATAGCACACACCCCCGATTGCTTCGAAACCCCAACAGTCAGTTAAGTTTCAACACTCTTCCAGAAAAAGAGCTTTATATCACAGGCGTCCCAGTGCTGGTTTTGCAGGCCGGCAAACTGAAATCAACACACAACCCACTCACACGCACACTGCCAGAGACCAGAAAGAATTCACAGTATCTAACTGAACTCCACCACAAAAGCAGGTACAGCAATGTTTTGGTTAGGGTGTTATGAACCTGCGTTTTTTTCTCCTCGACCAGCTACAACACTGAGTTTCCTGCTTCAGGGGAACTCCTCAGAGGGAATTCAATCCCCTAGTCCTGAGGGACTGGAAGCCCCAGGAGTCCTGGGGGACTCAAAGCCCCACACAGTGAACTCAGACCCTGTTAGGTGACTCAAACCCCTCACCAGTTACTCTGTGAGGGGATTCGTACCCCTCATCAATAACCCCAAATAAACAATTTAAATGATGCCTTTACTCACCCCAGGGATCTTGCCTCGAGCCCCTGACGGTCTGAGGCCGAGGTTCTCCCCGAGAACCCCTCGGTGCCGGCTGGAGATCTGTCGACTGCAGATCCGTCGAGGCTCAGAGGTGAGCTCCCGTCTGGGTGGCCAATAACTGTCACCAAAATTCACCAAAAAGCAAGTAAAATAAAACCCCTTAACACCAAGGTAGCTTTAAGAAGTTATCACAGGCCTGGTGCACAGGGGATAAGCTCCATCTGGTGTGCACACAATTCACAACAAGCATGTGGCTTATATACAGTCACCACGTGTGTATTATAATTGTTCATTACCATAAAACTTTCCCCATGTTCCCAGGTTCTGTTTTTTCTAGAATCTTGTTTTGGCTACAGCTGCATTCCTAAGGCAGATGTCTTCCCCTTATCTTCCTTCTGTCCTTGATGAGAAAGCAGCTCCTGCATACCCTGTTTCTTTGCTAAAAACATGCAGACACAGCAGAAATTGGATTAACACTTTTGGTACCAGGTGCACAACAGGACTGAGAGCACATCTCTGTACCTGCCAAGGATTTGGGCTGGAAAGGATAAGAGTGCAGAAGATGAAGAAGGGGGAAAGGCTCTTTGGGAAAAAGGGCCAGCCAGGCTGTCCTGCATTACCAGCCTTCTGAGATTTGCCAAAACAATAACACCAAGGTTTCTGAACAAATGACGAGTATTTATTTTATACAGAAGAAAAAGAAATTAAGATGTCAATACCACACCAAGAGTCAGAGACAATCCCCCAAACCTTTGAACAGCAAAAACATTTCCAAGTCAATAAAGCAAAGGAAACAGCATTACATCTGGAATGATGATGGAAAGCCAGTGGTTTAGCTGCTGCCTGTTTCCAGCCATATGCAGCAAGTGTTTTATCCTAACTGGATCTGCTTTATGCTAACTGGATCTTTTGGCTTCTTGGTCCCAGCTAAGGCACAAACTGACACTCTTCAGCTTGTGAAAGAGCAGGATGTCAGCTCTGTTAAACAGCTCAGCCTAAACAGCTTGTCTAGTGCTGAGAAGCCTGGCTGATAACAGCAGCAAAGCGCTGAGCAGTGAAGTGTCCCCCCTTCCCTGGTGCTAGCAACAGCCACCAACAGACCCAGGGATGGAGACAGAAGTCACTGTGTGTCACCTTAGCTCACTAGTGGAAGAATAAACCTCAGAGAGATGCTCTCTTCTCTACATTTCAGTAGTTTATGCTGATAAATTACCCCCACCTTTTGTATATGACCTCTTCTAAACAGCTCTCCTGGCTGTAACCCAAACTTTCCCCCAACAACAGATTGAAAGTCTCTAAATGGCAAGAACGTCCCCTTCCAGGCTCCTCAGGAGAACAAAGACCCTGGGCTCCAGCCAGGCCTCTGCTAAGTGCCCCAGACCAGATCTGCAGTGCTACCTGGAGGTGCAAGAGCTTGGGGAGAGCTGTGTCCTCTCATCTGCAGTCTCTCCACAGCACGGGTCGCTGTTCAGGGCTCCCAGCACTTCTGCAGAGGAAGTACTGATGGTTGAGGGCTGCTTTGGCTGAGATGCGCTTGCTGGGATCATACAGGAGTAATTGCTGCCAAGAGAAAAAACCAACAGATTTAGGATTTTAAAAGCTGGGTGATTAATTGCACCTGCACACAGCTGGGCCCAGTTGCAGATGTTGGTCCTGAATTTTCCTTCTCTGGGCTTCAGGAGTCACCCACAACTTTATTTACTTTGGGGATTATGTTAGAAGAGTTCCTTAACTCCCAATGCAGTGGCTCCTAGAGGAACCTGCAATGACAGTCCTTCTTCAGAGCAGGATGCATTCCATGTGGTGCTTCTGCAATGTCAGAGGTGAGCATTCAACCTAGATCAGCTAACACACTTCCAGATAATTAAATCTCAAATATCCCCATTCCTTGCCCAGTTTGAAAACATCCTGTCTATGCCCAGGCCCTGTTCTAAGCCCTCACTCACTGTCAGTAAGTCTCTCCCATCTCGATCTAAATTTGGAACAATGTCCTTCATCTCCTTCCTTGGCCACCGGGGAAAGCTGCCCTTGTAGTCAGGGAGCTGGGTCACACCAGGCCAGGTCACCTCAGTGGGAGTGCCCAGGGTGCGAAAGATCTGGAAGAGCTGGTCAATCTCAGAGTCCCCTGGAAACAGGGCCTTCCTGGTCATCTGGGGGAAGAAAAGAAAAAGCCAGTTCCCACCTTTCCATCAGTTGTGTTCCTTATTTCCTGCTGCAAGCAACCTTCTATCCCAGCAGATGCAAACAGCTGCACAGACCAGGGCAGTTACAACGCAGTGATTCTGCCAGGCAGTGGTTGGGAACATCACAGGAGACTGCTTGTTCCCACTCTTGGCTAGCTCACTCACTGCTCTGCAGCCCAAGGACTTAGGAATGAGGCAAAGTGCTATTATACTGCAGAGCTAACCAGAGCTCTTCCAAGGGACATATGGACCCCTAGGAGATCCATAGCCATGCCACAGGAGTGCTTATTCTCTGCAGCCCACTATGGAGTCATCTCCTCCCAGGGTCAAAATGCTGCAGCAATAAGGCTGAAGTTACCCCTTTTGTAAGGAGAGACATTATGTTCCAATGTAGTTGGAACCACAGCCTTCTGCCCCCAGGGTGGTAGATTTCCTGCTGAGATAAGGACCAGTTAACCCTTAGGGTGGACTTTCCATAAAGCAAATCCCAGGACAGGGTGGGAACATGGTATCCCAGATGTTCTGTATCTCATCCCTCCTTCCCACTGCAGCTGCCTCCTCTGGCTCAGGAAAGAGATTAAACCCATCCTACCATTTCTGCAAAGATGCAGCCAATGCTCCAGATATCCACAGGGGTCGAGTAATATCTGCATCCCAGCAGTATCTCGGGGGCTCGGTACCACAGGGTCACCACCTGGAAAGGAACCAACAAACAGCCTGTGTTTGGTTTCCCTGGATGAAACCAAAGGCATGGGACCCTCCCTTCTCAGTTGTAATATTATGACTGTACAAATCAGAGCATACTAAGGCCTTGCTGAATTTACAGACACTTTAGTGCCTGCAAGGTTGGGATTAACAGAACATTCTTCAACAACACACTCTGGAACTATTAAATGTTCCAGACTCTACATGGGGTTGTGGAGAGAAGGTGGGAGCCCAGCTGGCAGCCAGGCTCTGGTAGAGTCAGTCAGCACCCCTTGTGGGGACATGGAGGTCCCTTAGCTGCAGGTGAGCTTAAGAGCTCATTCCTGGCATGGCTGTGCCTCTGTTATGGATGAGCAACTTGTGCTGCTGCTGTTCACCCACTCTGGATTGTGTACCCCACTCAGGGAGCCTTGACACTACCTCATGAGTGTATGTGCGTAGGGGGACCCCAAAAGCTCTTGCCAGTCCAAAATCAGCCAGCTTGATTGCTCCTGCTTCGTTAATGAGCAAGTTCTGTGGCTTCAAGTCCCTGTGGATGACCCTGTGCGAGTGGCAGAAGCTCACACCCTGCAGCATCTGGAAAAGGTAGTTCTAAGGAGAGAAGAGATTTCAGATAAAGTCATGATGAAAACACTTTGAAGTCTGGATTGTGTGAACCAACTTTGGATCACTTAGAGATCTGAATGGGAAGAAAGCCCTTGTTACAGTGCAACATCAGGCTTATGGGCCACTACTCAGAGATACACACAAACTGCTGCCATTCCACATGGGGACAAGAGAAACTCTAATCCAGGCACTGTCAGTCCCTTCCACCCAGGCATTACTGTCTGCAGAGGCAATTAGCAACAGAACTCTCTTTTGTTCTGCAGTGAGATGGGCTGGAGAGCCCAGAAACAGCTGAGAAACATTTCTGAGCAATAGTGCCAAGAGGGCTTCCCAGCTGAAATGTTTGAGATCTGAGAGGCTGAGAAATCATTTCCAGGCCCAGTCTGAGCAGAAGGCAACATGGATAGATATGTTGTCTGCCCTGCCTGTTGGCATTCCTTCCACACTGTACCTTGACCAAGCTTAAAGGAAGCTCTCCAGCTTGGCATGAGTCCATGTACTTCTTCAGGTCCTGATTCAGATACTCAAACACTATATAGAGCTTCTTCTGGCTGTGTATGACATCTAGGAGCCTGTAAAAGAAGTACAGGCTCTCCCTTCAACATCTGCTCCAGACCTCTGTAAATACCCAAACATCCCTCCTCCCACACATGCCTATGCTCTGTTGGCCCTCCGGAGAAGAGAGGGGCAGTTTAAGGGCAGAATCTAGTATGGGGCAGCAGCAGCAGTGTGTTGCTGAAGTGGCAGACCCATGAGGTATTGCTGAAAGTGAGAGAAGTGCATGGGATTTCTGCATTTATTTTGCTTCTGCCTGTGCAGTTGGGGAAGGAAAGAAAAACCCCTTGCTGCCTGCTCCTGGAGCAGGAGCTCATGGATGAGCTGGTGGGGAGGGTGCATCCAGGTCTTACCTGACTATGTTAGGGTGCTTCAGCTCCTTCAGCAGTGAGATTTCTCGGATTGCAGTGCTGGGGACACCCTCTGACTCCCTGTGGCAGAGACAGGCTGTAGTGCACTCCATAACCCAGGGGGATCCCACAGCCCAGTGGGGTTCTGAGTCCCTTCCTTCTTCCACTGTACCAAAGGAGCATTTGAGTTTGGGGTGGAGCAGTGGCTGGGGTGGGCTGGGATGAGGCAGGGGGAAATGGAGTTGTGGGCAAGGAGAGGATGACCTAGACATACAAGCCTTTGGGCAGAGCTTGTTTGGAAGCACCTAAGGGTACATTTAGAGGACCAATTATATATTAAATATCTAGGTCTTTCTTTTTGGAGGTGGGGGAAAATTAAAGCTCTTTTCCCCTCAGGCAGCTACCTCCCCCACCCTGAGGGGCCACCATGGAGTGCAGCCCCAGTATATCGGCTCCCAGTCCATACAGATACCCCTCACTGTGTACACAGCTCAGGTCCCACCCAGGGGAACAACAATAAGCTTTTACCTGCTCAGTCCCACCCTGGAGGGCTGAGGGTGACCCTGCCCAACACCCACAGCACAGCCCTGAGGGAGACACCACCTCACAACATAGCAGCTGCTTCCCCCTGCCCTGTGCCATGGACCTGGGGCCAAGTGGTGCTGGGTCAGGCCCTAAACACTTGCACTCAAAGATCTTGAACTTCTGGCTCAGCAATGGGTTAAATCAGCCCATTTTTAGTCCACCTGGAAGTTGGAATCTTCCCTGTGGAGTCTTCCTGCCATGCCCATGAGACATGGAGCCCCCAAGCTCTCCAGACAACATTCCCTTTGGCTCTGCCTTTCCTGGTGCCACAATACCTAAGATTATTTTAATCCTAGAGACACCTTTTTCCCCCTCATATTAGGATTTTTTGTGCCTCTAGCACCATACTGGGCATAGGCCTGGCGCCATGGCCGGACCAGGGCTTTGCCCCACTCACGCGTCCAGGCGGATCTTCTTGAGGGCCACCAGCTGCCCCGTGCGCTTGTTGCGAGCCTTGTACACCACGCCATAGGTGCCCTCCCCAATCTTCTCCACCTTCTGGAACGACTCCTGGATGGCCTCCATGGGGCTGCCTCAGCCTGGCAATGGCAGTGGGGGCGGCTGGCACCGCGCTCTGAGGAGAGAAAAAAAGGCGGGAAACAAAAAGGTGAATGTGGGGAAAGCGTTTGAGCCCCCCAAGTGTTCCCTGAGGCTCTGCCGGGGTCTGGGTCCCACCTTGCTGCTCCCTCAGCCTTGAGGGACCCCTCAGGGACCCGCCTGGGGCAGCTGTGAGTGGACAGGGAGGCCTGGTGGGGCCCGGGGTGTCCGGGGAGCTTCAGGTGGACAGAACCACACAGAAGCCACCAAGGGCTGGTTGTTCTGCTGCCCAGGTTGTGCAGTCTGCTGGCTACAGACAAAAATTGAGGAAAATTGATGTAAAGAGGCACTTTGGGGCCTAGGGAAGAGCAGCATGAACTGCACAGGGCCAGGGGAAGCTCTCCCTCTCCATCTACACAGTGCTGGGGCATCAGTGGAGTAATTTAGTTCATAATTATGGCTCCCTGGGACATGCTGAGGGCAAACACCCAGAAGACATCTTTTTTATTGGTTTTTTGGTTGTTTGGGTTTTTTTTTGGGGGGGTTGGGTTTTTTTGCCTTTGGTTTTGGTTTTGTTGTGGTTGTTGAGGTGGTTTTGGGTTTTGTGGGGTTGTTTTTTTTGGTTGGTTTTGGTTTTATTTGTCTTTTGGATTGGTTTTTTTTTCTCTTTTTATTTTGTCTTGCACAATTGTCCCTTGAACCTCCCCAACATGGGCTATGCTGCTAGGTCAGCCCTTCAGGAGATGTCCTTGAGGGGGACAAGGTTAATCATTGACTTGATAGCTGACAGAAGACAAGATTAAAAAAATCTTATGTATTGTGGCACCAGGAAAGGCAGAGGCAAAGAAAATTTAATCTGGAGGAGTTGGGGGCTCCATGTCTCTGGATGGGCATGGACATTGCAGCTGCATGGGTCCGCAAGACTCCAACTTTTAGGTGACTGTCCTGGGGTGACTTTATGATTTATGATTTGTGATATCTAATTGTCTGTTTTGTTTATGTTGGATGTTAAGTTCTGCATCTTTAAGACTGGCTTTGAGAGCGAAAAGGGGGAAAGAAAAAGCCGCAGTTTGTTTTCAGAAACAGCACTCACTCCCCCACATGCTTCTCCGGACTCTGTTGTCTGCAGCACAGACAGCAGGACAGAGCTCTCCTTTGTTTTTAGGTAGTTTTTAGCTAGCTGAGGCAGAGAAGTTCCCCAGACTGTGTTTTTTCTTTTTTTCTTGGATCTGTTCAAACTGGTTCTAGACTGAAAACCAAGGAAAACCCCAGGAGCTCACTCCTATAGCCCACCAGGGCCTGGCCCTCGGCACCTTCCAGTAACAGAGGGACTGATAAGAGACTGAGCAAGCCAAGCTACACCCCACAAAAAGAACTTTTCTGGATTTGCCATCTCTTTGAACAGTGAGAAGTTTCATTATTTAATATTATTTTTAATTTTTTTATGCTTGTAGATACTTTGCATGTTAAATTAACAGCTTTTTCCACTTTTCTCCAGATAAATTTTAACTGAACCAGTTAGGGGAGGGGCCACTTGAATTTGTTTCCTAGAGGGAACCCATTCAGAGGTTTTCTCCCAAATTTTCCCTAAACCAGGACAAATACATTTATTGGCACGCAATGTATGGCTGGAGAAAGTGGAAAAAACCTGCACTGATTACGTTTTGGTTGTACTTACTCTACATTAGGATAAAGCAGTCAGTAGCCACGTTGCTTAAATTCATAATGTCTCTCAGGGTGGAGGTCTTCATGTAGTTCTAATTCCAAGACTTTTTTTGAGGTTTAAATACCTTTCTAGTCCCTAGGTTTATTTTCTTATCCAGAGATAGCTCCAATATTGTCCCTAACATATATGTCCCTACATAGCTTTTACAGTAGAGGAGCATGGATTAGAAGAGTTATTGTGCTGGGCTTGGTGGTAATAATTTATAGGAAGTTTATAAAAGTACTGGAGTTTGTGCCAAGTATGTTTGGTTTATAGTTTCTTTGCCCTACCCTGCGTCCCAGTCCCAGTAACATGTTTTGGGGGTTTATTAGTAATTGCACCCAATTTGATAGAGGAGGAGCAGGAGATTAGACTTTTCACCCTTTCCTTCTTCTCCCTTAGTTCTATTACACCACTTTTTGGAAATGTTCAGTTTCCCCTGAGTGTTTAGGGGAATACCTTCCTAGTATTTAATCTGATAAGCTTCTTCTATACGGTCCACAGCTTCTCTAGAGTGAGGGCTGAGATATCCAGAGTGTATCCAATGAAAAGTTTAATTAATTAATATTATTCTTTTTTTTTTATACTTGTAGATACTTTTCATATTAAATAGTTTTTCCACTTTTCTCCAAAAAAAGTTTCCCAAACCAATTAGGGGAGGGGCTGCTTGAATTTGTTTTCTAGAGAGACCCCATTCAAAAGTTTTCTCCCAAATCTACCCTAAACCAAGACAGTGACCTAAAAAAGGGTTATTTAACCATTGCTGAGGCAGCAGCTCAAATCTTTTGAGTGCAAGCAGAAAAGGCTGGAGATGGCTGCAATCCCCTGCAAACCGCAGGCACAGCTCACTCCAGATTTGGGGATTTCTACAGTATAGAAGCGTCTTCTCTCCCTTGCACAAACATTTGATTCTCATCTGACATTAGCAATGTTCTGTTCTTTTGCCAATGGTTTAATACAGCTGTGTAAGCCTGGCACCATGTTCATCAGAGTGGCTCTGATGTAACTTCATCTCCTTTTCTCGCAACTTTTTTAAAGCCAGACCCTTCCATACACACCCAGTACTTAGGAGAAGGAGGAAAACTGAATTTTCTTACATCATCTATAGGGTTTGTGCAGGACCTAGCACATTTGACTTGGCAAGGAGGGATTTAATCAATGAAAAACAGGCTGCCTTCTTTTTTTTGTCTTTATTTAGGAAAATTTAAATCAAAATCTTTAGATACCTCCAAAATAGTGACTTAAGATGTCTTAAACTTAGTTGCATCAAGGAAGAAAGTCAAGTACTCAGAGTACTGCAAATATTTATTTTAGAGTTAGAACTAATCCTCCCCTTAGATACCAGTTCTTCCTACCTGAAGAGGTAGGTGCCACTGGAAATAGGGACTCTTTGTTCTTGTTTCTTTGGTCAGCCCAGATATGTGAGTGTTTTGCCAGGAATGTTCCTGTGTGGCAGCTGAGTCAGGGTACCCCAACACAGGAACTCATGGGCCTGCAGCCAGGCAGGGCTAATGAACTTCGTGCTAATGCCCTTTTCCCCCATCTGCCAAAGGTGAACTGCTTAACTCCAGGTTTAGACACTTCTGACTTCATGTTGTGCATTACAAAAGGACCAGTATAACCCAAATGTTCCCTTTCCTTAACCACCCTTTCAAACAAACAACAAACCTGCTTCCCAGAGCTATTTTCAGTCATGACACCTAGGGCAGGAATGGACAGCCCACAGTCACACACTGATTCACAGTCTTCAAGTGTTTCCCTGCTCAGTGACTTTGCTGTTTACCACAGCGAACACACCTCCTAATTTACTTTTAACGTATTTGTTGCAAATCCTAGTGCAAGGACCAGCGTGTGGCTGGCCTCAGAGCTGCTGTCAGGATGTGCTGTTTCCCCTCTGCTCCTGCCTCTCATTGAAGTATTTCCTCTGCTCCTGTATGGCTTGTTCCAGCAGGGGCACGTTCATCCCTTCCACGCAGGTCAATATTCGTGCTTTTACTACAGGACTGGAAGTTTCTGGAGAAAAGAAAACAGACACAGCAGCTTGGAGACAGAAAGCTCCTTCAGGCAACTTATGACTTGAGCTAGGCAAATAACCATAGCCTGAGAACTTCAGGAGACCAGACTGGCTGCATGCTGCCATGATGTGAGTGATGTCACTGATGTGAACTTGATTCAGTGACATGTTTTGCTCTGCCCTGATGGCTACAAAATGCTGGTGAGTGACACTGCACTCCCCTTGGACCAGGGAACAGTGCCAGTCCCTGCCATGCAGCAAGTCTACTTTGTTGCTAGATGCACTTTGGTTTTTCTGAAAAGCAGCAGTGATGGGTCTGGGCTCATTTCTGAATGCCCCTGAGTAGACAAGAGGGCTTAGAAGAGGCTCAAAGCTGGCTACAACCAGCAGTTCATTGGTGGCATTCAAGAGGCAACATGGAGCTGCACAGAAGGGGCCAAACCTTGGTGGCATAGCCTTGGTGACACAGCCACCCCTGCAAAATGGGGCCACCTCCCTCCTGGGATGACCAAAATTATAATTTTCTAAAGGAATTTTGCAGCAGTGGCTTAGCAGGTCACTCTCTAGAGGTCACGTGAGGTGTGGCTTTCCACATGCTGCTGAGGACTTCTATGGCATGAATGCAAACACTTTTTATCAGGTGTGGCCAAGATAACAAAGAATTTGCTTCATTATCCCATGGCCCAGCTCAGATAAACTCCCCACGAAAAGCACCAAGCAGCTGGAACATCAGGCACCCCAGAAAAGGACAACAGGGTGCCGTGTATGACACAGCCTGCTGCATTCCTCACATGTCTGAGGGCAGGGATAATAATTAGAGCCTTTCAAAGATGGCAAAGACCAACCCAGTCACTTGCAATGAGGTATTGCTGCAATCTGCCACGTTTGGGATGAAGTCAGTTGGTGTGGTGGCTGGCAGTGATGCCGGAAGGCTTTTTAGCACAGGTTTCACAAGCCCAGCAATGCTTCTGAAATGCTTCTTTTTTCTAAAAAAATCTGTGCCAGAGGACCAGATTTTCACCAAGATATGGGTAGCTCTTCTCATGGTCAGTGGGGCCTTGAATCACACACGAATGTGACTGGAGGAGCTGCATGAGAGGAGCCTTGGCCCAGGCTGCCCTCGGTGACTCAGGGAGCCCCAAAAGAGCTGATGTACCATGAAGAGCAGCAAAGGGCACCAGTTTGTGGAGCATTTACCTTCCCTGTGCTCAGCCTCTCCCAGGACCATGTAGAACGATCCCACTTGGGCTTGGAATGGCTCCACAAACTTGGTGTCAACACAGACTTGGTACTGAGCCGAGTTGTGCTGTGTGGTGAGAACGGCTTCAGATCGGGCCAGGTCATAGCAGCATAACCTGGGAATGATCAATTCAGGAAGCTCAGCTGTGCAAAAATCCAGTTACAAACCAAAGGGGAGAGGGGGTGCTCAGCCAGTTAAGAAAAGGCCTGGCCTGCAAGGAGAGCAGGGTACCCTTCTCACCTGCCAAATGTCCTCAGTGTCTTCCCCTCAGGGACTGAGCTGTTGATCTCCCACGGGAAGTAATAGACACCAGCACTTGGAAGCATCTCATTCAATGACTGGCCTGCAGTAAAGCAAAAGGTCTGACTCCATGCTTCTCCAGTACCTGATTCAAACTGTAAGTGATACTGCCTTTCAACTCCTTCCTTGCCCAGGTTCCACTATCCAGGGGGCTGCAAGAGCTTCACAGCTTCCTGCTGAGTCCTGTTCTCAGCTCAGTAAATGTGCCAAGCCAAGAGCATTCTGGCACAAAGAGGAGTTGTCTAGTCCCACACAACCCAGCATGAACTACAGGCAGACCACCAGGTCCTCTGGGTCTCCCCCAGGCTATGGACAAGTTGAGAAAGGTTAAGGAAGTGGGGGGAATGGTGACTGAGCAGTTCAGAGTGTGGGGGACTGAGATGCAGGGATAGCCTCAGCTGCTGGGGTGACAGAGCACTATGCAGCAATATTTAAGGAATGATCCCGAGCCTGTTCTCTTACTGCAGCATAAAAAGTTCTGTCAGTGTCTGATCCTGCAGCTGGAGAACAATACATTGGATCCAAGCCAGTGTGGTTTCATCAGAAGTCTGGTGGGGTTTAGAAGACAGTGACAAGTGAGAAGGATTAATTCCAAGACAAAGCTCAGGTGGGACCTCCTGGGAGCTCCTGTAGTGGAGCAGGACAGTCAGCCACAGCACTGAGCACACAGAAAGGCAGGAATGCAAAGCAGCTTCAGCAAAGTTCTAATCTTGCCCAGTCAATGTCATAGCCAGGCTCCTGGCGGTGCCCTGAAGTGGTTTTTTTTTTTTGCATAATTTTCTCTCTGATCTCCCATGCAGGCTGCCTGTGTTTGGAGTATTTCCATGCTTAATTTACTGTTTTTCTTTTCTTTTTTTTTTTTTTGCTTCTATGTGGGGGATCCCAACAGCTGCACAGCAGCCCAGGCAGGGACTTCTGCCACTCAGACAAGTGGGTCCATTGCTGGGTGTTCAAGGACTCCCAACACTGATTATCCAGCAGTGGGGACACTGAGCTGACACACACGCTGTGGGCTTTAATGCCTGGTGTCCCTTGCCCACCCCACACATTGCTCACGGGGTCGCACCCTTGCAAAATGCCCCACAGAGGAGGAAGGCTGCCGGAACCAGAGCGGTCCTGGAGTACCCCGTCCCTGCACACGCCTCTTTCTCTGCCTGCACAGTCCTGTGACAGGCTGTGGACAGACACCCAGGGCGGGCTGAAAAACCCCTCTGGCACCCAGCGTGGGCCCCGGAGGTGGAAACCCACCTCCCTGCCCTCTGCAGCTCCGTGCATCCCTGGGTCAATTCTGCACCTGTTCCGCTCGGGTTTTGCTCCCGAATCACGCTGTGCAGCAAGGTGGATCAGCCAGGGATGCAAGACACTCAGCGTGCATTTAACACAGCTTTTAACGTATAGAGTAATTTATGTTGTAAAAGCCATACCCCAGTCTCCACACACCCTGTGCCCACCCAATGTACTACCTAATGCATGCGCCACCTCCAGTGCAGGACCTTGCAGGATTTACGGCCGGCCCAGCCCCAAGCGCAGCCCTTTATACGCAGATCCAGAGCACTTGCCAACACCGTATTTAACATGTGCACAAACGCAGCCCGCTAACGGCATTTAATGAGCTGTTTATTCAATTAACTACTCCATGCCGATGCCGCATGTGCCGAGCGCTCTCCCAGCGCTGCTCCATGCGCATCACAGCGCGATTTAAGGCACCGCTCCCAGCACGAATGAACGCGCCCTCACCGCTCCGCCATCGCCTCCCGCGGGAAGGCCGGGCACGGGCCGGGACCCACGTGCTCAGGAAACACGTGGTGTCGCGGGAGTGACGTCACGCGGGGGAGGTGCCGGCGCAGAGGGGACGGGAGGGGATCGGGAGCCGGGACTGGGATCGGGAGCCGGGATCGGGAACCGGGTAGAGCCGCCGCCGCGATGTCGGTGAACGCGGACCTGCGGAGGGAGCGCGCTGCCGCCACCTTCCAGCCCCAGCTGCTCACCCATGTCCTGGACGGCGGCCCTGAGCGCACCCGCCGCCGCAAGGAGATCGGTGAGGGAGGGCCCGGGCCGCGGGGACGGGGAGAGACAGCCCCGCTCGGGGCTCGAAGGAGGAGAAGGAGATGCGGGGCTGGGGAGGGGAGAGGCTGCCTGGTGGGGGAGGCACAGGGGGCACCTCCGGGGAGAGGGGGATACAGGGCGGGGGTAACGGGGTGCGGAGCCTCGGGGGAGGTGAGGAACGGCGGAGTTGTAAGGGGGTCGTGGGGCGAGAGAGGGTATGGAGGAGCTTTTGTGGAGAGGGAAGACCCCAAGGAGAGCAGAAAGCTGTGAGGAGAGGGTTTGCAGGTGGAGGGACAGCGTAAAGGAAGGAGTTAGAGAGGAACAGGAGCTGCGTTACCCCATGGTCCTCCTCTTCTCCCCAGAAAAGATTTAGGGTGACCCTGATGGAGCAGTGTCCTTTTACTTCTCTGTTTCTCCTTCCTCCAGAGGGTCAGAGGTGGCTTCCCGTGGGCATTCCTCATGGGCTCTGTACCCTCGGTTTTCCTTCCTAGCATGTTCTTGCCCAACAGTACAAATGTCACTTGTTTGTCACCCAGCACGACGTGGTTATGAGAGATTAATGAGCCACTTCCAGTCCCTTCCCTGGGCTGGGACTGTCAGAGGCTGGTGTTGTGTAACCAGTGCCAAAGGGGGAACACAGAAAGTTTGTGGTCTCTGGGCACCTTGTTTCCAGTGGGAGTAATAAGTGTGATTTTCTGCTGGAGTTACATGGGGATCAGAGTTCACGAGGCTGCCTGAGCCTGTGAGGCTGTTGCTGAGGGGCCTGCAGGTCTTGCATCAGTGAATTGCCCTCCTGCCAAGTCCGGAGTTCTTTGAACTGAAAATGGAGTATATATGTGGAATGAGAGTGCCAGGGGTTGAGCTCACAAAGAGCTTTGATTTCTTTCTCATTTCATTAACTTCTACTTTTATTTTCAATTTTCTGATACCTCTGCCTTGAGGTAGAGCAGGTAAAATGCTGTGACCCACTACTGAGGTTTGTGGAAACTGAGCTTGTTTTCCTCTCCTGGTCTGTCCCCAGAGGCCTTAGTTCTTAATGACCCTGACTTCCAGCACGAGGATTTGAACTTCCTGTCCCGTAGCCAACGCTACGAGCAAGCCATCAGGAAGAGCTCCTTGATGGTGATGAAGCTAAGGGAATATGGAATTGCAGATCCTGAGGAGATCTACTGGTTTAAAAGGTACCCAAAAAGATGCAGAGTTTGCTTCTTGTACGTACTTTAATCGTCACCAAGGACGTTAGGATTGTGCTTTTTCCCAATGTTGTCTAAAGAAAGCTCGAGACCACTCAAGTCTTTGGTTTCAGTGAATTTCAGATTAAATCCTGAATTCCTGAATATTGTGTTTTCCTAGGATTGTTTTTAACATAAATACAAGATTAACAAATATACCCTGTTCTTTGTATGCAGTGCAGAAACTACAAAACAGAACTTGAAGTCAGATTTTTTTTCCCTAAAGGAATAAAAAAAAATATACTGAATGACTTTGAATCTGGATAGATCTGATGAGTTTTCAGCTTCTAATGAAGTCACTGAAAGCTGATTACTTCACTTTGCACTTAGACCCAATAAAGTCACATTGCAGGCATACTTGAAAATATTCCAAGATGGCTTATAAGTTGTTTATCACTGTGTGTTCTGTGTCCCTCCTCTAAGCTCCTGATGCTACAGAGGTTCTCTTTGACCCAGAGGCTTCTTGTTTGGTTTATCTGATAGTACAACCTTTGGATCAAGTTTATCAAAAGAAGAATGTCTTTACATCTGAGTTTTCATTCCTTCCAGAAGGAATTAGAACTCAGTTCCTGATTTTGATGCATTTCTCCCCCTAATACTGTTTAAACTCTTTCTGATTTAATCAAACAGAAGTTGATAAGAAATAGGTTACACAGACCTAGAAATCTGTCATAATCCCATGGATATATTCTCTGGCACATTAAATAATGAACCATAAGCCCCCTCTGACTGGTTTTGTAGAAAAGCTGTCATGGGCCCCAGGTCATGACCATTGGCACTGAAAATTGAGATCATCTTGTCCACTGTGGTTTTACTTTCAGAGAAGCTGATCTGCACTCACCTGTGTCATGAAAGTTCTCATGGAAGTAACATAAATTATATTGAAATATATTTTCAGTTGATAAATTGAAAATTATCATTGGTGGTCAGTGATTACAGGGAACAAGTTCAGTGACAGTAGTGGATTATTCAGGTGCTGCACAGCCAAAGTTAATAATTGGTTTTTTCCTACACAAAGTTTATTGAAAGTGACGAGGAAGTTTCTTCCTTTATTTATTTATTTCTACAGAGAAAATTCAGCAAAGTCTATTCAATCTATCAGATGGAAAATTTTCACAAATTTTCTGGTTTTTTGTAGCATTAAATGACAATATTATATGAAAACAGACCTTTTTGAAGTGGTCAAATGAGAGTTTCTAGTTTTGTCTTTCCATAAACTTACTTTGGAGTCATCAATTCTTAAGTGGAAGAAAGATCTGTTATTTCATACAGATACCAAATAGCACCTCCTTATCTAACGTGACATGAATGATCAGGTCTGACTAGTCAGAATTCACAGTCCTAAACCAACTGTAACAATGAAAAAAGCTTATTTTTTTCCAAGCTAAAATATATTTGCAGCCATTCAGGATTTAAAAATGTAATTACAATTACTGTAGACTGACTGTATTTGCTGTTTATTTATTTTATATACCATATTCATTCTGTAATAACATGGAACAGAATGAAGAGCAGTGCATAAAGTTCTTGCCTACAGGTGAAATGTGTTTGCTCTAAGAACTGTACAGTGTTAATATTCTGAAATTACTTCTTTACTATAATGTGTGGTGTTGGCAAGGGAGGATGTGGGCTTGCTGCTGCTTAAAAACAGGATGAAATGAAAGGATTATTTTTTCATCCTTTGATTTCGTTTGCATTTTAACATCTGTCCCCACTTTCCCACCTGTTGAGTTAAATATTTTTTTAAATTTGGTGAACTGCACCCAACTGACAAAATTATGTTTATTTCTATCCCATATCCAAACATGATAATTGATGCTAACTCTAAGTGACTTCAATAGTGTAAAAGCTGACCTGGAGAAAGTGTGTTTGTGCTTATTCATTTTTCCAAGCTAAAAACTGAATGGATGTGGTGTTGCAACATGCCTCAGATGAAGTTTATAAAATAGATTTACACCCTTGATTCAGACATCAAGTTGTATTTATTGTGATTGACATTTCCACTTATGGAAGCTTAAGAAATTTTGTCAGTTATCCCCAAAAGGCAGGGACAGATTTACATATGCAATATTGAAGAATTTTTTCCTGTAGCTTTCCTAAACTGCCAGAACATCTCTAGGTAGCTTTGCACATGACTCACCAACTTTATAGTTTGATTTATGAGTAGGAGAGGAGAAATGCTGCTTCCTTCACTGCCCTGAAGATATACTTAAATACTTGCTGCTGCTGCTGTGACATGTCCAAGTGAATGCTCCTCTTTCTTGTTCCCAAATGGCTTTGTTGGACACCAAATCATAAGAGGATCTATTAAATATACTTAATTGCTTTTCATGTAGTAATTCTTCTATGTCCACACTGCAGTTGTGGCAGTTGTGAGTACAGATTTGAAGGCCATCAGCCTAAAAGTGCCAATATTTCAGATTTCTTTTACAGTTTAACTGCAGCAAAATATATAGCATGAAAAATGGGAAATGTTTCTGGTGTAATGCTCCAACGCTCTTGGAAGAGAGTGAGCTGCTCAGTTTTAATTTGCCTTCAACTTTAATTAACCTTCATTGAGGAAAATGGGATTAAACAAAGAAGCAAAAAACAGTTGAGACAAACTGGGTCACAGAAGAAGAGAAGATCTGAGAGCTTCTGGTCACCAGGTGATTCCTGTGCTCATGAACATTGCATGAATGTGCACTTTCCCTGTTGGAATTTGTTCTTACCTATCTAAACTAGGACCTGGATTAGCTTTGAGATAATCAAAGTAAAACAACTCTACTATGGGCCCTACTTGCTACTGTTAAATTAATGCAGAGTGGATGAGTCTGGCTTGATCTTACTTTGACATAGGTGAACAGGAGTTTATTGCCATAGCAGTTAGCTCTGAAGCCCAGATAGCACAGCTCAAACACAGCTCCTGCTCTGTCTCCACTGGGATGATCCTTCATGCTCATTCTCCAGAGAGTTACTTCAAGAACTGCACAAAGCAGAAAAGTTTGCACACAGACTAATGTAAGGTAAATGCCCCTGTTCTGTGACCCAGTTCTGCAGCTTGAGAATGGCTTTGCAGTTGTTCCTGTGGCTTTGGAGCTTCTAAACACACAGACTTTGCTTCTGTTGTCCTCTGTGCACTTTGAGACAATGACACACCTGTCACATAAATGCCTTTTACTGTGTGGGTGGTGCTGGTTGCTGTGAAATCTGGGCAGATCTATATTGCAAAGCATATATTACTACACACTGGATTTGGAGCTGCAGCCTCATTTGACACTGGTTGTTGTAGCAAGGCTGACCTCAGAGCAGCTGGTCATTGATCAGATGGTCACTGCCACCATCAGTCTTGATGGAGCAGAGTATTTGAACAGTTACACTCTGCAGCCTTTGGAGAACAGCCAGTCCAGGTGCTGGGAGTGTTGAAGCTGTGACAGGAAGCAGTAAGAGTTCAGAGGAAGAAAAAGAAGGGAAGAAAATCTGTTCTTCCTCCCTTCACAGCTGGTACCTCTTCTGTTTGCCCTGTGTCTTGAGGAAAACAGGATTCTCTCTCATTGTCATTCAAGTTGTTAAAAGGCACATTAAGGAAATCCTACATCTTCAGTGTGGAGTACACAGAGATGAAGAGTTTCTGCTGTAATTTAATTTTCAGCTGAGTTAATGCAAGAAGCTGTTAAAATGCTGCAGGATTGGCTACTGAAACATCATGGTCTAACACAGGGGTGTTAAAGCATCCACTTGTAAAATGTCTTCTGTCTTCCTTCTGTCAGAGAAGGCGATAGTTAACCATGAGATATCTGGCACTTGTGATTAAACTTCCTCATAGGCAGTGAAAGATGCTGGTGTGACCTTTCAGAAGATTTCTGGGATTTTTTCCTGGAGCATTACCTTCAAAGAAGCAGTGTCTGACCTGATTTTTCTGACAGCAAAGCATGGGCTACACATTTTTCTCAAGTTCTTTCAGTGACTGCTGAAAATATGCAAAGACCCATTCAAGCTCTTCTCAAGTTGTCTTGAAACTTTGTGTTTCAAAGTCAGCACTCATTTACTCCCTGTAGATTTGTCCTTTTTGGATCCAAGGAATAGGTGCACAATAATTGTGCTGCAGGTAGTGAGGAAGAACAGGGTGCTGCTGTTGCTGTATAGGTTCTGGGCTAAAAGAATGACCTACTTAGGAAGCCACAAAAGTGTTGAAAAGTTCTGTCTTGCTGTCCTTGCAGCATTTTTAAGCCCTTGGTCACCATAAAAAGTCATCTTTGGTAACATGTGCTGCTGTAGGCAAGAGTATTTTTTTGGTGAAAGAACTGTGTGGCTCAATTCCAGTAACTTGAGACACTGTACCTGCACCCACACCAGCTTAAAGCACAGTTAATACATTAATGACCAGCATTTGATTACTTGATTGCAATAGTTTTGGTCCTGGAGAAATCCATGGCTCATTTAGTCTTGTTCAGTTAAAACAGGCAAGGTGCACTTCAGTGGTGCTGTCTCTAACTCTGGTTTACACAGCCTGTGCTTACACTGTGTAAACAGGTGTTTACACAACCTGTTGTTGAATTATCAATTATTTATTCTCTGTATGGAACAAAATGCCAGTCACAAATGCTGCTGTAGTTGATAAGCTATGTGCAGAACATCCCATATGGTATTTGTGTACAGTAGATTGAAGATGAAGAAACTGTTCAAGCTGCAGAAGGGAAGGTGTTTTAATTGAGAATGTACTTTGCCTGCCATTGTGGCTACTAGATGATTAGAGTTTTCTTTCATGAAATGACTTCTGCTTTGGTTGTCTGATTTTTCTTTCCATTCCCTCCAGCACTAGACTGTAATGGTAATTTTAATTGAAGGTGAGTTTCAGATCTCACAACTGATAGAAGCAGCTGCAGGTAATACAGAGCTGTTCCGAAAAGAACTCAGTCACCAAAGAAACCTTTTCATTTTTAATATATATTTATTCTAACTAATAATGCCCTAGTTGTAGGCTACCAGCAGCAGTGGGATTTATTTCCACAAAGCCTGAGAGATAGGGAAGAAAATAATTTGGTTTTCATGCCCTTAGTTTCAAGTTCCTCATGAATCTTTGTAGAATAACATTTTTTCCAGTTACATAGCAACAGCAGGATTCATGGGGTGAAGAAGATGCCTGGAAAAAACATCTATTTCCCCATTAGCATTGCTTCTGATGCCTCTTCATTTGGAGGTTGCTTGTGGGACAAAAATAAAAAAAGGTTGAATGAGGCAAAGAGATTATTTATCTTATGCTCCAGTTGGAGAAAAGCCTTTCAGGTTCATGGTAACACTGAGATCCAGATCCCTCTATTTCTCTCCTGTAGAACATGCTTGGGCAATTTCCCTGAACCTTTGGGTCTCCACTTCAGCATGTTTCACAAAACCATAGAGACCCAAACGACTGCTGCTCAGAAGGAGAAGTGGCTGCCCCTGGTCCGTGGAGTCAAGATAATTGGCACCTACGCCCAAACCGAAATGGGACATGGTTAGTTCCCTTCAGGGATCAATGGGTAACCTCTTTTCTCTAACTCCAGTGGGTAAATTGTTAATGTTCCCTGGGTCAATCTAAAGGGGGAAGGGTGAAATTCCTCAGTTAATGGTTGATGTCTGTAGCTGGACAGCCACCTCATTTCACATCCTGACAACCCCAGGATTCCTTTGGTCTTTTCCAGAATGCATCTCTTAGCTGATCTCTGCGTTGGTAGTTGATATCTTTGTTTGGAAATGAGGAGGTTGTTCTAAGCCCTGAGAGTCTGAATTTCACTTGAACCTGTTGGAACGTGTCAGTGAACAGTACTGTGGTTTTTACTTTTGCCTGATTTTGGGATATGTATGCCAGAGCCCTCAGTGCATGGCTGGCCTGCAGAAACAGGTCAGGAGCATTCCTATAGCAGCAGTGGAGCACGGTGAGATTGTGAGTTTTGGGTTGAAAGTCAGGTATGCTTTGCCCCAGGCACTTCTCTTCCAGATGTTGTTCCACTGCTGCTGTACAGCTTCCTGGAAAGGTCTTGTTCACAAAGGAAAAAAAACATCTTATTCCTGCTGTTGTTGACAGCAACTTTCACTGCTTCAAATGGAAAAACATTTAATGGATCAGAAAAAAGTCTTTTAGCCCAGAACCTGGAATTATGGCTGTTAAATACCAGCAAGAATAGTTTACAAATGAGGACTCCAGTGCTTGTGCTGGCATCTGAAGTGGGAAAGCCTGAGGTGTACAAGTCTGGACACTGCTGGATGGCAATGCCAGCTGTCTGGTTGTTCAGTTACAGCTGCTGAAACATTTGTAGAAGACTCAGTGGAAGAAACCCTGTCCTCTGACCTGCTCAACAAACCCAGCTCAACACCAGAAGCTGAGGGATAGCTGGATGGCAACAACCAGTGCCTGCTGGCCTTATTTGCTTTCTCACACCAGCTGCTTGAAATCAGTCACATACACACTGCAGTGATTGGTTTACTTCTGATTTCACATTGGATCATTGCACTTTCTTGCCTGGTGATGGTTGATTTCCTTATAGTTCTCATGTTGTTTCATGGTTAAATTGGTATTTTGACACTAAATGGAGCTAATGCAGTGAAGCAGATATACTTTCTATGCTGAATAATTAAAATGCAAACATCTGGCATTGCTGCTGTGAATATTGAATATCTGATATTTCATCAGTGAAGATGCTGCAGTAATTGTCACTGAGCTTTGCTTAATTTAATCCTGATATTTAAAATCTGGTGATGGGGGAACAGACCTCTGGATTATTGAATTGAACTCTGGCCTGGATGGGTAGTTACTCAGTTTTATCTTAGTGATTGTGTATGTGTTGTTTTTTTGTTAACATAGCCTGTGTTGATTTTAACCTGTTTCATAGTGAAGAAATCTCTCTCTTTTTAAAAAAACAAACAAACAGAAAAACACAAATAGCACAGGGCTGAAAATGAAACAAGGAGCAGTGAAAAAGTAAAAATACTGTGCTGTTTCTATCTGGTTTATAACTACTACTGGTAAATAAGGATTTTTTAGGTTTTTTTTGGTTTTCAGTCTTTGGCTGTCAGCTGTGTACTTCCCACCAGTACTGAACTCACTTAAAATCTGGTATTCCTGGTAGGCCATTAGTCCTCTGTTGGGCTTGGTCACTGTGCAGTTAGAAAGCTTAGAAAACCTTGTTGCTGGGTTTATTAGATTGTTTAATTTATTTGTAGGATTCTGAGAATATCAAAGCACAGTTCTTGGGAAGCCCTAGGGACAGAACTAGTTCATATTAATGTGTATTATTAATGAGACCACAAGGATGAATTGTTCCCACTTTGATAAGAATGGAGTTTGAGCCAAGCTCAGACTGGCGTTCTTTCCATAATGCATATCATTTAAATTAAAATCAATATATTCCTGTTAAAGTCCAATTAAATTGATTTCATACATAAATGAGCCAGGTGAAGGCACTGGTCCTCAACCTATCCCCACTATTTTAATACTCAAAGCTGTCAATATTTTAAGATTTAATGATGAATTAATTCTTTATATTGAAAAACTTCATAGATCACTTAATTACTTCACAGTGGTGTTTGACAGAACATGGAGAAAAAGTAATTCTAGTAAAAGATGTTTAACTGGAGATAATTTGTGCTGGTGATTTACAGATTGAAAAATGTTGGCTTTCTTCCCAAGTTGTTAATGTTCACAACTTCGACTTACTCATACAGAGCACTGTCCTTTTAAGAAAGTTCTTTTAAAAAGCAGAAATTGAAGTGAGTTGATTTGAAATGCCATGTACACTAATTGTGTCTGATATTTAATTTTTAAAAATTAGAGTAAATAGTGTAGCCAGTTAGGATTTGCCTTTTTAAAAAAAAAAAAAAAAAAAAAAAAAAAGGTTCATTGAAAACCTAACTCATTTATCTGGATAAACTAGGACTTCCTAGTTCTAGTTCCAGGTTCTACCTTCAAAACATGGCAAAAAAAATCATGGACTTCCTATATCTGGTTGAAAGCACACTGCATTCAGCCACGTCACATCTCCAACAAACTGACATTCTCAGCTGACTGCCTCAGCCCATTGAACTTAGGGATGCTCTGATGTTCAAACCAGAAGGTCTGGTCCATCTTTTGGTTTGGATTCATCCTTTTTTTTTCCAGTCAATCATAGTGCATCAAAAATAGGAGAATGTTGCAGATGCACTTTCTGCATGATTACAAAAAAAATGCGTCGCAGCATGTTTATTCCAAAGTGAGTGCAATTTCTTATTACTCAGGCCTGAGAAAAGGACAGTGCTCTGGCTCTCTCAAATACACTTGCTGAATTCCAATTTACACATGAATCATTTTTTTTTTTTCTTTTTGTCTCTTCCTGAATCTCCACCATGAATCCTCATGCTTGCTTCCCTCCCATAACATTCCCTTCACGCTCCCATCCCATGACAATTCTTCACAGCTTTGTTCACCGCGGACGGCCTGAACCTCTGGACCTTCACCTGGGCATGTTCCTCCCCACTCTTCTCACCCAGGCCACCCCAGAGCAGCAGGATCGCTTCTTCATGCCTGCCTGGAACCTGGAGATCATTGGCACTTATGCCCAGACTGAAATGGGCCATGGTACAGTACATTCAGTAAATGCTCTTTCTAAGAATGGCTTTGTGTACAGAGGATTCCCATGCCTGGGAAGAACCATGTGTGTGTATCCCACAGTTCTACACATCAGCTGTGGCTGTAGGGAGAAGTGAACAGCCTCTGGAAGGGTTAATGGAGCTGTATGCCATCAGCTGCTTCCCTGCCTTCCTCCAAAGGGAGGGTGTGATGTCTGTAGCTCTATAAATGAGCACCTGGGTGCTCTGTGTGCCATTCCAACCAGTGTCATTACTGCCCAACACTGGTGCTGTCAGGTTGGTGGCATCTGTTCATTTTACATTTGCTGTTCTTTCCAGTTTAAGTTCTGCTTTGCTCTAATTAATGTTCAGTGTAAAGACAAAAGGACAGAGCTTTGAAGTAGTGAAAGAGATGCCAAAAAATTAAGGAGTTGCTGTCTCATCTCACGATTAACCTTGGATCAGATGGGTCAGGATTAACTTGGTTCCAGTGCTCATGTTCTGTGGGGGAGCATTTTCCCCTTGGTTCACTTCTGTGTGCTCTTTTTAATTGGCCATGAAATGTGTTGGGCTTTTTGAGTTCTCTGTCTCAAGCTGTCTTTGTTTTTTGTTGCAATTCCTTTGCTTTCAAGCTTTGAAATGGATTTTGATAACTCCAGCAGTATTGTGTTTGCAACACTTCCAATTCAAGTTTCAAAGGGAGGACATTCTGCCTTGGGAAACCTTTAATTTTGGTCATCTCAGAGTTGCAGATGAGAATTATTTTCTAAAAATGAGCATGATTCACCTTTATGTTGAAGGGAAATGTAGAGACTTTGTGAAGCATAAAGTAACTGCAAGTCTGAGGAAAATCTCTTGGAACTAGTGAGGTTTGAAGATCCTTTGCCAGCAGAGTGAGTCTGTGTTGAGCTGCCTGTGGAAGTCTTCCATTACCTCCATGCTTTGGGAACGTGGTTGCTGCAAGGTGATCTCCTTTTTCCTGTTGGAGCTCTTGTCCTGCGCTCTCAGTCCAGACTCTCAGGAGTGGTCACAGCTTGTCTAGTTTAAGCAAGTAGGCTTGGTGATTTGGGGAGGTTTTTAAGGCATTCAGAGGCAATGCCACTGCTCTGAGACAGGTGTGTGGGAAGTGAAGCACTGGGGGCAGAAGACAAAGACTGTTCCTGAAACTGCCTCCATCTTTTTGCAGTCTCTTCATCTACCTGCATCAGTACCTGGCATACACATGCCATTACTTGCTGTCTTGGAGCTGTGGATGATCTCTTCTGGGAGATCAGCTCCATCAAATGAGAAGAATGTAGGCTTGATGAGGGAATGAAGAGGTGGTGGGCACTGTTTATTTCATCTTGTGGCTGAGAACTGGATGGTTTTATTTTGCAATCAGATTGCATTTTAGTGAAATTCAGGTGAGTGTGTTCCTGTGGAACATTTTAACTGAGAAAGGGCTTCTGGTGTGTGATAGCAAAAAGGTGTCAAATTGGAGGTGCTTGGAAAACTAGTCTTAGACCACTGGGGAAAAAAATCAATAAGTTTTCTAAGAATTGGCTTCTGGCCCCAGAATGTGGTGTGGTTCTCTCTTGTTCTTCCTTAATTTGTTGATATTTACTAAAAGCAAAGTTAAAATTTAAACATTACTACTGGAGTTCCACTTTCCATTGTCCAGTTCTGTCCTTGTCTCTGTTTTGGGACTGACTTCCTGCCAAAACAATGTGTTTTCCTGTTTCCAGGGACTCATCTTCGTGGCCTGGAAACTACAGCCACTTACGACCCCTCTACACAGGAGTTCATCCTCAACAGCCCCACTGTCACCTCCATTAAGTGGTGGCCAGGTGGACGTAAGTGTGTCTAAATCTGGAAGATGTATGGAAAAACTCAGGGAGGTGATGCCACGTGTGTTATCATAGAGTGATAACTGAAAGTTGATCCAAAGGGTTGGCTGAAAGCCAGTCATGCTTGCATAACAAGCAGACCTATCAGAGCCTGCTAAACATTGTCTGTGTGCTCTGGACTGTTGCTCAGAACCATTCACACTGTGGATTTGGTGGAATTTCTGATTGCTTTTATCAAATTATTTATAGTCCCTTCAGCTTCACTGGGAGGTGTGCCAAGGAGTTGGTGTTTTATAGTCAAGAAAACCGTGTTGTGCTAATTCCACTGACTTGAGGGACACTTTGTCATAGAGCTGTACAATTGGGGTGACATCCCGTGGGTCAGCCTGGCTTTCTAGTGCATGATGTGATGAGGTTATCTCAGAAGACTCTGTGTGTGTGTAAGTGTGCCTTCCTGTGTTTCTCTGCTGACTCCTGCTCCTGTTGCAGTTGGGAAGACGTCGAACCACGCCATCGTTCTGGCTCAGCTCTACACCCAGGGCCAGTGCAAAGGCCTGCACGCCTTCATTGTCCCCATCCGGCAGCTGGGCACACATGAGCCTCTGCCAGGTACAAATCCACACTCAAGGAATGGATGAAATCTGTTTCTCTGTGGCTGTATACAGCTGCTGTGTCTTGTTAAAGTCCATGGCTTACTTCATTAGCTGAATTCAGCTGGTAGATCACAGGGCTTTAATGAGTCCTTCTTATGACTGAACTACCACTAAATCATCTTTCCTACCAGGCCTTCAGTGTGCAGTTTAGTTTGGGATTTGATTCTGCCCCTGTGAAGTTTAGTTTAGGATTTGTTTTTGCCCCAGTGTCTGCCAGCTCTGCATTCCATGAGCAGCACATCCTGCTTTCTGAAAGGGGAAGAAGAGCTTCGCTCTTGAGCTGGATGAACTTTAGAGTTCCTGCAGTGTGTGAGTAGTAGGGCTGCATGGAAATTACGGAGATTCCCATGTTTTGATGTCTAGTTGTTGTGATTTAACTCATCAGACAGCTTAACACACACAGCCATTCCCTCCACACAGAGGGATGGGGGAAAGAATTGTGAGAAAAGTAAAACTTGTAGGCTGAGATAAAGATAATGTAATAGGACAGAAAAGGAAGGGAAATTAACAACAACAATAATAATAATGATAATAGTAGTAGAAGTAGTAGTAGTAGAATATGCAGAGCAAGTGATCACTCTGTGCTTGCTCAGCATCAGCTGACTGGTGCCCAGCCAGTCCCTGAGCAGGGGGCTGTCATCCCCCCCAGCTGGCTTCACCCAGTTTTATTGTTCAGCATGATGCCACATGGTGGGGAATATCCCTTTGTCCAGCTGGGATCAGCTGTTCTGGCTGTGTCCTCTGCCAGCTTCTGGTGTCCCCTCAGCCTCCTCACTGTTGGGGCAGTGTGGAAATGGAAAAGTCCTTGACCTGATGCAAGTGCTACTCAGCAACAACTGAACCATCAGTGTGTTATCAGCATTGTTCT
This sequence comes from Parus major, assembly GCF_001522545.3. Lineage (NCBI taxonomy): Eukaryota > Metazoa > Chordata > Aves > Passeriformes > Paridae > Parus > Parus major. Next base: position 6,934,921 of record NC_031786.1, on the reverse strand, counting down.
TGTGCTAAATCCAGAACACAGCACAGTACCAGCCACTGGGAAGATAATTTGACTCTATCCCAGCCAAAACCAGGACACCACTTTTCCATCAAAATGATTAAGGTCCCCGTTAACTTATAACACTGCCAGGACTTGCTAGAAAACTAAACAGTCTCCTTATTGGAGAAGGCTTGAACCTCATCTGGTGTTTAGTTCCTATTTTTTAATGCAAGTGGCTTTGTCTGTGGCAGGTATTACAGTGGGTGACATTGGCCCCAAGTTTGGCTATGATGAAATGGATAATGGCTACCTGAAAATGGACAACTATCGAATTCCTCGGGAAAACATGCTGATGAAATATGCCCAGGTAAAGCAGTGAGTTGCAGCATCTGCTGTTAGAAATGAGCATGCTGAATGCTCCTGTGAGGTTGAACACTGCACCAAAAGGATTGTGGGTGGCTTGTAAGTGCTGCTTGATGAGTTTAGAGTGTGAACATGTAAAAGAGAACAAACATCACAAATCAACAGGCTGTATTTTTTATTAATATTTCAATTTTTGGCAGGTTGAACCAGATGGCACCTATGTGAAACCAGTCAGTGACAAGCTGACCTATGGGACCATGGTGTTCATCCGTTCCCTCATCGTGGGTGACTCTGCTCGCTCGCTGTCCCGCGCCTGCACCATCGCCATCCGCTACAGCGCTGTCAGACACCAGTCTGAGCTGAAGCCAGGGTGAGTGCAGAGAGACCCACAGCAGCCTGAACTGCTGAGAGAGAATTCTGAAGTATTGGGAGGAGTGAGAGCTGTAGCTGATATTTGCTTTGGCACTCAGTGTGGTTTCAAAGCACTGTCCTGGGGAGTGCGTAATCTTTCATTCTTGGACTGTCCTCCCCTGCCAGAGGCTTTTGCTGGATGGTCTGAGAGAGTCTGGCTTGATGTGGATGGTGAAGATACTTAGAGTAGGGATGAATGGGATTTCTGCAGTAGTTTGCTACCACTGACATGCTAACTCATCTGTATTTTGCTCTAGGGAACCAGAACCCCAGATCCTGGATTATCAGACCCAACAGTACAAGCTCTTTCCTCTCCTGGCTACAGCCTACGCCTTCCATTTTGTGGGAGCCTACATAAAGGACACCTATCATCGTATCAGTGGGGACATCAGCACAGGGGACCTCAGTGAGCTGCCAGAGGTACTGTGTCCTCTGGAAACCTGTGGTGCTTGAATTTGTGTGAGGTTTCTTTACAGCATGGAAAAAATGGCATTGAGGCTTTTTGGCTTTCACTCAGGAGGTGTCTTCTACTTGTGTAGTTTGAGAAGCCCCCAAGTCTAGTATGTGCTGGTGACATTTTTTTACTCTATTCATTTAGCACTTCATAAAAAACAGGGAGTAATGCACAATGAGAAAGCTACTAGAAATATATTTTTATTCAAAAGGTGTATTTCCAGGAATGATGGAGTACTGTTAGGGAGTTAAGATTGGTCTTGTGCTTGTGCTGTAACTTCTTAATTGTTTTTCCAAGTGCCACAGGTAGAATAGGTGTGTTGATCAAAGTATCAGTACTATACTGAGGGGTTAGGGTTGTAAAATGTTCATTTTCTTTTAGGGTTGACAATGGGCAGTTGAAAACAGTCTTGTACATGGAATGTGTAGGGGCAGAAGGAATGGTGTACTAAAAAGAAAGAAGTCTTTCCATATAGAAGGGTTTTCATATAAACATTTGGCTCGGGAAAGAATTCCTTTAAGAAAAACAAGATCCAAGCAAGAATGGTGTTGACTCTACTTTTTTTTTTCTGGGAGTTGCAGTCCTTAACATGTATGTGTGCAAGCTAAGACTGGAAAATAAACCTGGCTTTGCTGTTTCCCCTCAGCTGCATGCCCTGACAGCAGGGCTGAAGGCATTCACCTCCTGGACTGCCAATGCTGGCATCGAGGAATGTCGGATGGCCTGTGGTGGGCACGGCTACTCCCGCTGCAGTGGCATTCCTGACATCTATGTCACCTTCACCCCATCCTGCACCTACGAGGGGGAGAACACAGTCATGATGCTGCAGACAGCCAGGTATGGGAGCTCTGCACAGAGATGTTCCAGCCTCTCCTCGTGGTCCTGGCAGCTGAAGTTGGTACCAAAAGGGTTAATTCAATTTGTGCTGTGTCTGTGTAACTTTGAGCTGAGAAACAAAGCAGGAAGTATCTGCTGTCCCAGCAAGGACAGTTGGAAGATAAGGGGGAGACATCTGGCTTAGGAATGCAGCTGCAGCCAAAACAAGGACTGAATCTGGGAACTTAGGGAGGGGTTTATGGTAATGAGTGAATTATAATATGCATGTAGTGACTGTATGTAAGCAATGTGATTGTAAAAAAATCACATTCACACAAGGAGTTGCCCCTATGCAGCCAGGCACCTGTAGTAAATGATGCCCTTCTTAACACTAAATCTGTGTTAAGAAGTCTTTTGTTTGACTGCTTTGGAGTGAATTTGGTGACAAAGTGATGAGCAGAAGTATCTGTATTACCATGGAACTGTCATGTTTCTGTTCCCTACCCCATTTTTGATAAATGCGTACCCACAGCTCTTCTTCCTGGCCTGAGCCTCGGTGAGATGACCTTTGTCCATTCAAACAACTCATGACTAAGAGCTGCCATCTTGTGTCTCTATTTTCAGGTTCCTTATGAAAAGCTACACCCAGGTGACCTCTGGACAGCAGGTGACTGGCATGGTGTCCTACCTGAACGACCTCTCCAGGCAGCGCATCCAGCCCCAGCACGTGGCTGCCAGGACTGTCACCGTGAGGATCAATGACCCCACCAGCTTGGTAGAAGCCTACAAGTCACGTGCTGCCCGGTGAGCTCACACTGACTGGGCATAGCCAAGAGAAACTGGGTGAGGTGGTGGTGATGCACTGCCCTGTTTGTGCTGGATTCTCGAGGCGTGGCCGGTGAAGCTTTGATCTGTGTGTTGCTTTCAGGAAGTGATACACTTTACTGGGTTGGGGTCAGGGTTAAGTGCTTTGAGGTTGCAGGAGGCTGCTCACAGCCTGTTCATAGCCTGGTTACCCTGCTCCCCATTCCTTTGGGATGTATCTTTTTCTCATTTATGTGTAAAGTATATTCAAAGTTACAAATACCAAACTACTCAGAGATCTCTGCAGAGAAACAATCCTGATACTAAAGTTCATTGTGAGGGAAGTGGGAGAGTAGAACAGACACCTGCTTGTGAGTAGGTATTGAAGCACCACATGTGTGCTGTCAGAAGTCCTTTTACCCCTCTGTAGCTGTGTTGTAGCTGCAGCAGTGATTTATTGGTGTTTTAGAAGCACAACTCATCACTCCAGTCACTGTCTTCACTCAGGGCACATGAGAAGAATTCTGAGCTCACGTGCCATGACTGACATGGATATGAGTTCAGTGCATGTCATCCTGTTAATGTGGTGTTATTATGTAAACTGTTTTTCTTCCTCATATGAAACAGGCAAGTAGAATCTGCAGCTAAGAATCTGCAAGCTGAGCTGAACCACAGAAAGAGCAAGGAGGATGCCTGGAACAGAACTTCTGTTGATCTTGTGCGGGCATCAGAGGTCAGTGATGTGCCCGCTAAAGAAAGGTGCTGTGAGAGCTCCTCATCTTCCTGTGCCCCTGACTGACCCTCTTTGGTTTCTGCAGGCCCACTGTCACTATGTGATAGTGAAGCTGTTCACAGCCAAGCTGGCCGAGGTCAGTGACGCCGCTGTCCGCAAGGTCCTGACCGACCTGTGCCTCCTGTACGCCCTGTTCGGCATCAGCAGGAACGCCGGCGATTTCCTGCAGGTTGGTGTCTTCCTCCAGCACTCCAGATCTCTGAAGCCAGCTCCACTGCTTGCAAATGTGCTTTAAATGCCAAGCTGAGTGGGTGTTATAGGTGTGAGTTCTCCACAGAAGGTCATTAGCACTGCAGGTCTGCTGGAAGGCTCTTGTTGGGTTTCCCTCATGATCAATGGAAACCAGGCATGTGCCAAGGTTTAGCTGAAGTGGTTTCCAGTTGGTGACCAGCTGCTGTGAGTTAGAAAACAATGAATTAATAAAGGAGCTGCAGTTAGAGGTATTCCACAACTAATATCCCTCAAAGGGGATCTTGTGCTCCAAATTCTAACACATCCTTCAGTGAATGGCTTTACATTGTCAGGTGTTGCTTTTCTTCTCTTCATTCTGTCAGTTTGAGAATGTATTTGTGCAGCAATGTTTTGTTTGCTCTTCAGGCAGACATGGTTTGTTTTGTCTTCCCATTTTCCTCTGTGCTGCTTAATAAAAATTTCCCTGAAGCCAAGCACAATTTAATATCCTTATATGCATATTCTCCAGAAAACTTGCTGCTGCAGTTAACTTACAGGTACTCACAGAGTGGATCTCCCACCCAGGATTAATGTGCTGGCATCTCTTTTGGCCTGTGCACTGTGGCAAATTCCCAATTACTTAGTGAAGAAAAAAAACCCCTTGGTGTTTTAGGAACTGCTGCATTTTTGTGTGTGGGAAAGCTGACCTGTGTGAGAGCTTGGGGAAGGGAAGGATCTGTGATTTGTGTAACCCTTGTTTCTCCTCTCAAGGCGGGTATCCTGACCAGTGCCCAAATAACCCAAGTGAACCAACACGTGAAGGAGCTCCTGGCTGTGATTCGTCCCAATGCAGTGGCACTGGTGGACTCCTTTGACTTCCATGATGTTCATCTGGGATCTGTGCTTGGCCGCTACGACGGCAACGTCTACGAGAACATGTTTGAGTGGGCAAAGAAATCCCCACTGAACAAAACACAGGTAAAGAAACATTTTCTCACAGCACCAGAGAAATAACTTAGTTTAGGGTTGTTAATTATGCTCCAGTGATTTCAGCAGGTAATTGAGGAAGGGGGGAGAAAAGTCACAAGTAATAATGGATCAAAATGAGCGACCTTCTTTCAGTTTGCTCTCTGTGGTTTCTCTCCCAGGTGTACCTTGCATTTATTCCTGTGGGATCTCTTGAGCTTCTCAGTTGAGGGAGGAAATGGCACATTCCACAGGGAAACAACTGAATTATCTCAGTGAATTCAAAAGCAGTTATCACTTGCTGTTGATTCTGCTTAGTGTCAGTAGCTGTGGAAGCGTTGCCCATTTTCTGGCAAATCTTACAGTCTTCAGGTAGTAGTAGTGAGTGGAGGAGAAAACAAATTGCTCCCCTGTAGTACTTGGGTGTCAGTTGTATATCTGGCCTAGGATTGGAGCTTCAGCTGAGCTAAAATAAACTGAAGTATCCCTGCTCCATCAGCCAGAATGGTAAATCCTGTCTCCTGCTGCCTTTATTTGATGGGGGCAAACTGTATCTCCTACAATGGACTGCCAGACACTGCAGCTGGAGTTAAATCCCACCACAGCTTGCTCAGTATTCTGTACTTCTGAAGTCAGTGGAGCTTAGGAGCTTCATTACAGCCCCTTAGAAACCCTGTACCAGTTTTCTTTTAATCAAAATGCCAAACAATTCTATTAAATACTGCATTTCTTTCTAGTAGTAGTGAGCAGGCTATTCTTTATATCCTCATGTTTTGTATCATGTAGACCCTGAAATACAGAAGTTACCTGGCTGTTCTTAAATCTCCAAAGTGCCTCTGATTCAAATTTTCTTAGTATAAAAAAACACTGCAAGATGTGAGGAGGTAAAAGTATTGCAAAGATCAAACCTGACCTTGTAACCATTGTCTTCCTGTCTTGCAGGTTCATGAATCTTTCCACAAACACCTGAAGCCAATGCAAGCCAAGCTGTGAAGCCTGCAGGTTTTTTAAAATGCACTCATGTCCTGCCCTGAAAATTGGATGTTTGCATCCTTCCTTCAGGCACCTAAATCAAACCTTTGAATCCTGTAGCTGTAGGACAGTGAATAATTGTAGCCTTTCTTTCCTCTTTTATAAATGGAGGAGATGTTTGGGAAGAATGCATAGGGATTGATGCCTGTTTTTAAAGTGCAATTATAATGGTAAAATCAACCTTTTAAAAATTTGGGAAAGCTTTATGGATTTATACAAGGATTGCTTTTGTGAAGCTGCTAACTAGGGAGAAGTTCCTGTCAACTGGAAAAGGTGGCAGGACTACTATGATGTAGTTGACAGCCCTCAGGCAGTGGCTTCTGGTGAGCAGCTATGTCCTCCCCTCAAAAAAAGCATCAGTGTCTTGATTTTTTCTTTTTTTTTTTTTTTTTAAGATTAGCCCCACCTCTCTCCTCATTTGGCAAATGTTTGTGCTGTGTGAAACCTCCTGCAGAGCTCTGTGCACTTGAGTCTGCTTTTCTGATGGATCTGGGAAGTAAATACCCATCCTTCTCTGGAGCTCTGCTTCAGGCATCTTTCCAGAAGAAATCCTCATGTTTCCTTTGTTTTCCTTCTTGCACTGCCCTGCACAAACTCCTTTTCCCTTAGTGCCAGCTCTTGGTTAATAGGAGGTCAAAGGAGAACATAGTGATGCTGCTCTGAGGATAAAAACCAGCTCACAGTAATCAGCTGGGTGCTGATGACAGATGTTCTGCCCCTCTTTTCACTCTTAGCATTTTCTAGCACTATCTCAAAGCACTTTACAAATGTTACTTACATTGATTTGGTGGCAAAAAAACCACATGTAGTGGTAAAAACTGCAAATTTGACCTGGAATGATGAAGCCAGTATTGGAGGGCAGAAATCAGTTGACCAACATCCTCAGGTATTCTGATTTTTCTGGGATGTTGTCCTGGTTTTTTAAAGGCATTTGTCAAGAAAATGACAATCCCAAGTGAAGTGTCCAGATATTTTTTTATTTTTTTTTTCCTATCCATGCATTTCCAAGGAGCTTTCTCTGATTTTGCTTAATTTGATTTTGATATCAACTTGGGCCTTGCACAAATGCTGTCAGATTGAACAGGAAGAATTTAGCTTGGAAGATAAGGTCCTGCTGCCCAGGGAATCAGTGCAACAACTGATTCCAGTGCAACAACTAAGCAAAATCATTGCTGCTTTTCCACACCAGTAATTCTGTCCATAACCATATAACCTCTTCACACTAGAGAAGGGCAACTCTGAGCTTAAAATGGTAAAAAAGCTTCAGCATAAACCCAAACCCTGCAGTTCTGAGGCAACACCTGAGAAGCTGCTTCTCTGCAGCTTTGGTCTCTGTTAGTATCTAATTTTGAATCCGTTTTCTGGCACTAACAATGATCAGACACAAGTTTTGGCTACTTGTACAGTAGCTGAACAGAAAGAAATGTTTAATTTTAAATAAACTAATCAAACTTGCCTTTTGGCTGCTGAGTGTTTGAGGTGCCATGGAAGTTCAGGATGTCAGAGGAGGCTGGAGGCTCTGCCTTCCCTGTGTCCAGTGGAACAGGCTGCTGGCCTGGGGAGAGGGGATGGAGGACAGGTTAAAAATACACTAATGAGAACAGCACAAGCTGTGTACAGATCTAATAAATTACAAAAATGTGTTTTCAGACAAAATGTCTTTCTTTTCACACGCTGCCTTCAGTGGATCTCATGTAAAGCAATGGGGAAAGTAGAATGAAGTATTCAGAAGACCTCAAAGTAGCTGGATTTGGGTGTTTTATAGGGTGTGACCTGCCTGGCTTTGCTCTGCAGTGTTGTAGGGCAGCCAGCCCCATCCCATGGGGCTCCAGCCTCTCCTGCTGCTCACAGCCACAGGGGCAGCAGGGATGGCACAGGGGCAGCAGGGATGGCACAGGGGCAGCAGGGATGGCACAGGAAAGGGATGGCACAGGCCAGGGCTGGCTGTGGCCTTTGCTCGATGTCACTGCAGCTCCAGCACCAGCAAAAGCTGTGAAAAACGAGGTTCACATATTTTTTATGTAGAATTTTAAAGTTTAATAGAAAGACAATTAGGAGATAAAAATAAAGTATACAGATATGGCCGGGTGTCTCTGCATTCAGCCAAGAGAGCACACCTCGCTAATAAAGGATTGTCCCTTAAAAACAGAACCTTACTGCTTATTCATAAATTCTCATACATGATTCAAACATTCCTCTTAAGTTTTGGATGTTTCTTTGTTTATTTTTTGACTCGCCCCCTTCCCAGTAAATCAATCTTCTTGGCTGCACTGAGTTTCACATTCCCTGATAACAGAAATGCAATAAATTCCTCCCCCAGAGCTCTGGTCATTGCTGTCCTCATCTGGATAAAAAATCCAAGAATGGAGGGGGTCTCTAACGATCTTTTTCAGTCTTTGGGTTACACAAACAAAAGTAGTTTTTGTTTTAATACTGTGCCATAGCTCAACATACATGTATATTATACCACTATTTCTAAGTTACATCAGTAAGAGCAGGGCTGGCTTTGTCCTGTACTCAGCCTTGGTGTGAACTGCCCAGGGCACGAAGGAGGTTTGGGACATTCCCTCAGGGGGGGCAAGGGTGGGGATGGGGAGCCCGGGGCGAGGGAAGAGCTGCGGCTGTAGGGACGTTTCTAGTCAGGCTCCACCAGGGGCAGCCGCACTGCGGGGACCGCCGGAGACAGGCGGCGTGAGGGGCAGCCCTGTGGCGGGCGGGTCTTCCAAGCCAGGCCTGCGCGGCGCAGCGCTCGTCACTATGGCAACGGGGTCCTTTCCTGAGCGCGGCGCACAATATGGCGGCGCCCTTGCTGAGCGCGGCGCTCCGCGGGGCCCGCGGCGGGCGGAGCTTCGGCACGGCCGGTGAGAGACGGGAGAATCAGGGGAGCCCCGAAACCCGCCCGGGAAGGGAGGGTGAAGGGGAGGGTGCTCTCGGACAGCTGTGTGCCGAACGCCAGGCCTTGTCACTAGTGGTGTCCCCCAGGGTTTAATACTGGGCCCAGAGCTGTTCAGTTTGTTCCTTGATGAGTTGGATGAGGGGTCGGTGCCTCCTCAGCAAGTTCGCTGATGGCACAAAGCTGCGAGGTGTGGCCGATAGCCCAGAGTGCTGTGAGCCCTTCAGACAGACCTGGACAGGCTGGGGAGAAGGGCAGAGAGGAACTGTTCCACACAAAGACAAGTGTGGGGTCCTTCACCTGCAGAGGAACAGTCCCAGGCACCCCAGGCTGGGATTGACCCGCTGGAAAAGCAGCTGTGTGGGGAAGGAGCTGGGGACAATGAGCTGGCCATGACCAGAGCTGTGCCTGAGGGGACAAGAAGGGCTCTGGTGTCCCGGGGTGCCTTAGGAAGAGCATTCCCAGCAGGTCAGGGAGTGATGCTGCCCCTCTGCTCAGCCCTGGTGAGGCCTCCCCTGGAGCAGTGTCCAGTTCTGGGCTCCTCGGGATGAGCGAGACACGGAGCTCCTGGAGCTCCAGCATCCTGGAGGGGCACAAAGATGATCTGGGGACGGGACCACCTCTGTCCTGGGGAAAGGCTGACAGAGCTGAGGCTGAGAGGGGCCCTCATCCCTTTCTGTCCCTGTCTGCAGGGAAGAGGCAGAGCAGGGCCCAGGCTCTGCTCCAGGGGGCCCAGCAATGGCAGCAGAGGCCACAGACACGAGGTGGTGCCCAGGAAATTCCACCTGGACATGAGGCAGAACTTCCCTGTGCAGTGACCAAGCCCTGAACAGATTGTGCAGAGAGGGTGTGGAGCCTCCCTCACTGGAGATGTTCCAGAGCCATCTGGACACAACCCAGTGCTCTGGGATGATTCTGCTGGAGCAGGGAGGTGGGACCCGATGGCTCTGGTCCCTTCCAACCTCACCCATCCTGTGACTCCATGAAAGTGGCTGTGGGAGCTGGGGATGGCTCCAGCCCTGTCCATGCTCTGCCCATCTCATTTCTCTCCCTCTGAACCCCCTGGGATCTGTGTTCCCCTCCAGCCGTGCTCTGGAAGAGGGCAGCCCCGCTGGGGCCGATGCCCAACGAGGATGTGGACGTTGGGAACCTGGAGGTGCTGGAGAAGTACCGGAGCTTCGCGCGGTACTTCCGGCAGGCGGAGCGGGAGAGCCGGAAACCCTGCTGGTGGAACACCTACCACAAACACACCAACCCCCCTGCAGGTACCCTTCCCTTGTCCCCAAAACACCCCCTGAGGCTCTGCCACAGCCTCAGCCCTTCCCCATGGACAAGTGTGCAGGGTGCAAATGTCTCCAGGGAAAAGGGGTGGCGGTTTTCCAGAGGGAGGGAGGCTGCCCAGCACCTGCCAAAAGACACAGAGCAAAGAAGTGATTCCTTGGAGCCCCAGCGGTGCCACAGAGAGCAGACAAGGAGCCAGAGCTTCAGGCCTGCAGCAGATAACACAGCTGGGCTGCTCAGCAGCCGCCAGAGCTGGGAATGGGAGGGCCATGATCTGGGGAAGGAGGTGCAGAGGGGACAGAATTGAATCCTGATTGTTCTTTTAAGTCTTCTCAAGTGGGAGGTGTCCTTGTCCATGGCAGGGGTTGGAAGTGGATGGTCTTCAACACCCCTCCCACCCCAAACCCTTCTGTGATCCTGATCTCTGGAAGCCTCTGTCTCACGCTCTCAGACATCTCACAGGGGTTTGTGTTTGGGTGGTTTGGGTGCTCACATGTTTCACCTCCTCTCTTTTCACCCCTCCCTGAAGAGCCCGAGACAGACATCGGCCTGCCCCGTGAGAAGCTGTCACGGGCGAAGGAGATCAAGGAGAGAAAGAGGATCCTGAGGGAGAACCGCCAGAATGCTGAGATGGAACGAGCAGCACGGCTCCGGACTGGTGAGAACCCAAGCACCTCCCTTCCTGCTCCAGGTGTCCAGCTGCTGAATGAGCTCTGCATCCTCCCTCTCTCCTTGCAGTGCTCATTCCCCTCGACGACGTCAGGGCTGAGTGGGAGAGGACCAGTGGCCCGTTCCACAAGCAGCGCGTGGCCAAGCACTGCGGGGTGTTCCGGGACCTGTTCAGGGGGGCCACCTTCACCCCCTGGGTCGCCCTGAGGGTGCAGTACAGCCAGGAGGATGAGCACCTCGTGCCAGTCTACTATGGGAACATGGTGACTCCCTCAGAGGTGTGTGAGGGGAGCTGGGAACAACCTGGAGCCCCTGGGAAGCCTTTTTCTGCCAGGTGCTTCCAACAGGCACGGTTCATTCCAGGGGATGCCTTTTACAAGGGTGTTACCTCTGTGCTGAGGGAAACTGCTTTATGGATGTGATAGGGACAGAGATTGTAGCTTGTCTGTCAGGAGACTGATGGTTATTTATGCCCTGAAGCTCTCCAGGTGGATTCCTCAGTGGCCTGGCAGTGCCCAGTCTGTGTTGTGTCCAAGACACCATTCACAGATGCTGTTGTGTGAGTGATTTACATTCTCTTTATGTTGCTCTTTTAGGCTTCCAATCCCCCTGCAGTGTCGTATGAGGCAGACAAAGGCTCCCTCTGGACCCTGCTGCTCACAAATCCAGGTGAGCAGCGAATTCTTTAAAGGAACATGTTTAAACTGGGCTGTTTCACTCAGCTTTTGGTTAACTCCTGATTCTTTTGGCTACACAGAGATGATGAACACTGGAAGGGTTCAAGGCCAGGTTGACAAATGTGGGCTAGTGGAAGGTGTCCCTGCCCGTGTCAGGGGGTGGGATGAAATGAGCTTTAAGGTCCAGCCCAAACTGTTCTGTGATTCTGTGATATCTGTTAGATTGGGACATATTACACATGGAGGAAAGATTGTGGCCTCCCCTAATCTGTAGCAGTTGAGAGAAGGGACAGTGACACAGCAGGACCTGAGTCACACTGTAGAGGAAACAATTACCTGACTTCCATCTTTGCTTACCTCCAAACTCCTCTTCCTTGGCAGTCTGCCTGGAAGGCAGCTCTGCTGACACTGTTCACCCTGAGAAACCAAGGCACAGTGAAGGGATGCAGCCATCCAAGATTTCAAGAATCTTTGAATTAGATCTGCCAAGTTCTTTGCTCCTCATTTTAAGCTCAGTCCTATAGGAATGAGTTCATTTTCTGCTAGGGAAGGAATGCTGGGAGGTCTTGAGCTGCTCCTTCTGGTCAAAGCAGATCTGGACATTCTCACTTTGGGGTCAGTGCTGGCACTAGGGTGTCCCTAAGTCACTTTTCTCTGTTGTGTGTTGGCAGATGGACATTTGAGGGATGCAGACTCAGAGTACCTCCACTGGCTGGTGTGAGTACATCAGAGCCATGTGCTCTGTGCTTGTGGATTGGGCAGAAACTTCTCCAGCAGCTCAGAATCCATGGCTTTTCCTGGTGCTTCTGCCATTAGTTCCTTTAGCCCTGTGTTCTGGGTCCTGCTAAGGATGCAGGAGTTCCAGATGTTGCTGCTGTTTAGCATTCCAGTCACTGGGTGGGATTTTTCCTGTGGTGAAAGCAATCTCTACTATCTGTTCCCTTATCAAATGGGGCAGAAATCACATCACAGCGTGGCAGAGTGATTTGCAGTCCTGGATGAATCTGCTGGAGAGAAATGAGTGTAAATGTGTTTGTGTTCAGGACCAACATCCCAGGCAGTGACATCAAGGCTGGTAAGGAGATGTGCCATTACCTGCCCCCCTTCCCTGCCATGGGGACAGGCTACCACCGCTTCATCTTCCTGCTCTTCAAGCAACACGGTCCCATCGACTTCAGCCAGGATGCTCGGCCCACACCGTGGTAATTCCTCTGCTCACATGCAGGGCTTGGCTGCTGCTGCCTGTGGGGTTCATGTACCTGCCACTGCAGTAGAGGAGAAGCTCTTGTCACTCTGCAGAGTTCTCCAGGCTGCTTTGGGTTTGTGTGTCCTCTGCAGCCGCAATCCCAGCACTGCTGAGTCCTGTGGTAACAGAACAGGCTGTTAGAGAGTGGTTTGTCCTGCCCAGAAGTGTGCATGGAGCTGGAGACACTGGGAGATTTCCTTCTAGTGGCTTCCTTTTCCACCTCTTTCATATGCCCTGGGGTGATGTGGAGCAGGAAAGGTTCACCTGGTGCCTGTGTCTTGTTTCCAGCTACAGCCTGAAGATGAGAACCTTCAGCACATTTGACTTCTACAGAAAGCATGAGGATGCCATGACCCCAGCAGGGCTGGCATTTTTCCAGTGTCGGTGGGACAGCTCTGTCACTTCCACCTTCCATCAGCTGCTCAGTAAGGAATGGGGATGCTGGAGGGGGTCTGTGGGTGGGACATGGCCCTGTGGCTGCAGGCTCTCACTTGGTCTTGGCACTTGCCCAGGATCAGCACAGACAAAGCCCTTCCTGAGCCATTCTCCTCCAAAGTAACAGCAGCCTGAAAGAACAACCCCTAATTCTTGGATGAGGATTTTAAAATAACTCCATGGGCGTGTTTGAGCAGCCCTGGTCCTGTGTGGGTGAAGGGGGGTTTGGGGTTCAGCTGTGAGCCCTCCTGCTGACCCTGTCACCCCTTGCAGACATGAGGGAGCCCGTGTTCGAGTTCGTGCGGCCGCCTGCCTACCACCCTCCCCAGGTGAAGTTCCCTCGCCACCAGCCCCTGAGGTACCTGGACAGGTACCGAGACACACAGGAGCCCACCTATGGCATTTACTAGGAGCTGTCCCCCTCTGTGTCTGTGGGATGCTGGCTCCTGGATTTCCTGCGCTGCCCTCAGTGCCTCAGGAGGGAAATGACAAAGTCTCAGCCCCTCAGCTCCTGGTTCTCCTGTGCTGGGAGCTGGCACTGGGTGCTCACAGGGCTGGCAGCTGCGTGGTCAAGAGGCTGCTTAACAAGAACATTCAAAATGAATCCATGGCCAGGCTGAAACCTTGCTCCTGATTCTGCAGCAGAGCTGAGCAGAGGCTGGCAGGTTGCATCTCCCCAGAGATGCTCTGTCTTGCTTCCCTGCAAGGATCCCAGTTCTCCTTTTGCCTGTTTATGGAACAAACGGAGCCAGGCCAGCCTGGATTTCCTCCTCTCACAGTGCTGCGGTTCAGGACTGTGTCAGATTTTATTTGTGCAGTCCTCCTGAAGAGATGAGTCTGATTAAACACTCTCTGAGCAGTGCTGGCAGAGCTGTCTTTATTGGGAAGAACTTGTTACCCTGGCCAGTTGGCACAGAGCTCAGCAGGGTGCACGGGTGTGGCCAGAGTCACTTCACTTCTTGGATGTTTTAATTTGGGAAGAGTGTGGCTACACAGGTGGTAAACCTGCATCAGGTCAGTGTTTGTGGAGGTGCCTTCAGCTACCCAAGCTCGTGGACCTCAGTCTCCTTCCCCTCTCTCCCTGGACAGGCCATACCTGGTGTGGGCAGGTGGAGCCAAAGCAGAACTGCTGCTGCTGGTCCCGTTCCCAGGCCTTGGAGAGCCTTTGCTCTCTGCTGTGCTCCACTGTGCATCTCCTGTTCACATGGACCCCCAACATGTTCCTGCTGCTACAGCTGCCTCTTCCCAGCTCTGCTTCTCAGTGACTTTTTCTGAGGTTCCTTCTACCAGGAAATTGGAGCCTTCAGCAAACAGCTGAGATTGGGCTGAGGTGGCCCCTGCTGCCTGTGCTCAGGGCTGTTACCAGTTCCTCCAGAGCTCCCTGAACTCCCCTCCCAGCCTGAAGGGTTCTGGGGTCTGGTTTAAGGTGGGGTGAGTGCACTGGGGAGGTGCCCATGGTGGAGACACAGGTTCCAGGCAGACACAGAGGTCATGTTACGCCTCTCTGGGCTTTAAATATTTGGCCAGAATTGAGAGATGCAGCCTAAAGGAATTTTTGGAGCTGAAGCTTGCTGGGACATGCAGGGAATTGTGACATATCCCAAGTCCTTTCCTGTGGTCAGGGGGTGGCTCTGAGCCTGCCTGTGGTATGGAAGCTGGTCTGGATGATCCACCAGAGACCTGCTCCCTGCGTGCCCTCACCTGTGCAGGTGAAAGGGAAGCTGCTCATGAGGGGAGGCTGCTGAAGAACGAGGCTGTCCCAGCAGCATCAACAGCCTGGGAACGTGTGTAAGATAGCACATGGGCCTGGTACAGAGGTAAAACTTGGGCTGGGAAAGCTAAAACTGAACTGTGTGACAATGAGATAAAGGTTTGCAGTGCACAGGCACCGCACTGGTCTCCAGGCAGGAGACTCCACCTGCCACCTGAGCAGGGACAGGTGGCACAGGTGACATCTTTGTTGCCTTTCAGGGTGGTGATGTGCACAGGTGTTGCAAGGAAGTTCATAGGAAAACTTCCCATGTGTGGTGGGTGTGCATGGGGACATGGCAAACAGCAGGAACTGTGGTTTAAAAGATGCAAGGGAAGAAGGTGGTGCTGGCATGTGTCACAGCCTTGCCACCGCACAGGGAGGTGACACGTGGCTGCAGAGCAGTGGGTGCCTCTGCTGGTTCCCAGGCAGGAGCTCTGTGTGGAGGTCTCTGTGCCAGGGGGAACTGCAACACTCAACTCAGGGATCCAGCAGAGCTGAGGATGCCTGGCAGTTCCCTCAAAGGGCAATAAAGGAGTGAAAATCCAGCTGCACATCCATATGTGCCCAGCAAATGCATTCATGGAAATACACATTGCGCTGATCCCTGTCGGGCTCCTGCTTGTCTCCCTGTGCTGCCACCGCAGAATTCCATCCTCTCCGGAGTCTCCCACTGTCTTCACAGCCCTCCCTCTCCACGGGGAAAGAGCTCCAAGGCTCCCTGGGCACAGGCAGTGCGAGGAGGGAGCAGCCGCCGGGTGTCACCTTGGGAGCGCCTGGCGGGGAGCCCTGCCCCGCCTCGGCCCGGCGTCACCAGCTCTCCTTCCTTCTCGCTCCGGAGTTCCTGTTTCCCCGGCACAGGCAGGATGGCATCACCCATCTCGCAGAAGCTGGAGGAGAAGCTGGTGTGTTCCATCTGCCTGGAGCTGTTCAGGGTGCCCGTGACCTTGCCCTGCGGCCACAACTTCTGCAAGCGCTGCATCAGCGACCACTGGGACAGGCAGAGGCAGGCGGCCGCGGGGACCCAGCCGAGCTACACCTGCCCCGAGTGCCGCAGGGGCTTCGAGCGGTGCCCGGAGCTGCAGAAGAATGTCACCCTGTACAACGTGGTGGAGCTGGCCCAGGACAGAGAGGCTCAGGGCTCGGCCGGGGGCGAGGCGGTCCCCGCCGAGCTGTGCCGGCAGCACGGGCGCCCGCTGGAGCTGTACTGCGAGGACGAGCGGCGCTGCATCTGCTGCATCTGCACCGTCCGCGACTGCCAGCGGCACCGCAGGGTGCTCTTCGAGGAGGAACGAGCCAAAAAACAGGCGGGTGACAGGGCTGGGGCGATGAGAGAGCAAGGGGTGTTGTGATAGCTCATGTGTGATACCCACCTCCACCGCCCCGTGTCCTGCTGCAGGGATGTGATGTCCCTCTGTGTGCCAGCCTGCCCAGCCTCAGCTGGATGTGGGGCTGGCCAGGGAGATGCCACCAGTGCCCAGCTGCTTCTTGAGAAGCCAGGTGTTGTCAGGAGCAGCAGTGAGCTGGGTAAATCCAGCAGCACAAGACAAACTGCCCTATGTGTTTGGTACCCTCTGATCTAGAGGAAACAGCTAAAAAGGGAATAAAAGGCAGCACAAAAAAAATCACTTCTTTGTTATCCTTACACAGAGTCCCCTTCCCAAACTACCTTCTTCCCTGTTAGCCTTGTCCTGCAGCCCTGAGAGAGTCCTGGGGGCGGGTGAGCAGCATTGGGCTGTTCCACAGGATGTGCAGCTGGACATGACTGGGAGAAATGACTGGATGTGAAACTCAGTGCTGTGGGCTAGGTGAGGGTGTTCAGCCATAGGTTGAACTTGATGATCTTGGAGGTGTTTTCCAACTATAATGATTCTATGTTGGTGCCTCCTTTTACAGACCTTTTTGAAAGAATCTCTGGAAAAAGCCCAGGAGGAATTGGAGAGGACTGAGCTGGCAATGAAGGAGCTGGAGGTGAAAACACAGAGCATCAAGGTAATGCTGCATCCTCCCTGTGCTGGCCTGTGTGTGGGAGCACACTGGTTCTCATGGCTCTTCCTGCCCAGGACTGCTCTGAGGAGTTCAAGGCTGGGATTCAGAGTAAATTCACCCACCTGAAGAAAGCTCTGGAGGATTTCCAGTGTCAGACAGTGGCCAGGATTGAGCAAGAGCACAGTGCAGCACTGGAGTGTGTGGACAAGAACTGGAACCTGTGCAAGGACCGCCTGGATGTCCTTGGCCAGCACAGGGAGAGGGCTCAGAGCCTGCTGGCCTGCCCTGACCACAGGACCTTCCTGCAGGTACCACTCTGGCACTGTGTCCTTTTGTTGGATTACACCTGCACATTTTGATGACAGCACAATCATGTTCAACCCATTCCCACTGGGAATGCATCCTCAGTGTGGCTCAGGGATGTGATGGGGCTATGGGGAAGAGATGTTTTTTGGGAGTCTCTGAAAAGTTGTGTGGGCAATGCTGGGATGCCCCTGTTGCCCACTGGGGAGACGTGGTGAGTGCAAATGGGTTTGCACAGTCCCCCCCAGAGTGGTGCATGGTGTCTGTGTGTCTGACTGCAGGAGTTCCCCCTGCTCCCACCTCTGGAGAAGCCAGAGGCGCTAGTGCCCGTGGAGTTTAATGTGGCTGCTGTGATCAAACCCATCTCTGAGATCCTCACCAGCATCTCCAGGCTCCTGCTGGAGGACCTGCCTGGCTCTGTGGCCCCCAAAGCCCCAGACTCCACTGGCCAAGGTAACCCTCCTGCTCTCAGGGGTACTTTGAAGGGCTCTGAGTCATCCTGAGGATGAGCCTGGCCTGTGTCACTGCTGGGGACACAGCTACTTGTCACCCTGGGGACACAGGGGTTTGGGATGGACACACATTTACTGCTCAGCAGATGAAGTGGGATGAGCCAAGTGGCCTCCCTGTGGCCCCTCCCTGCTGGGAATGCTGAACCATGGTGGCACATGCCAGCTCCCAGGTTTGGATACAATGGAGTTCCTCCTCCTTCTTTTCCTCCTTCCCAGGAAGCCAGGAAGAAAGAAGTTTTTGGGTGGCATTACTCAAAATGCCTGTTCCTCTCCTCCACAGGCCCAGTGCATCCCCAGGAGCTGGCAGTGAAGGCTGTGGCCCCTCTCCCCAGGTGCCAGCTCCGAGCTGAGCTCCTGAAGGGTAAGGAGCACAGGGGCCTGGAGGGACAGCACCTCACTGGGGTCCCCAGCAGGAAGAGTTGTCACCAAGCTGGGCTCTTTCCTGGGAGGTGGGTGGTTGTAGCTGCAGGGACAGGGGCACCTTCCCTGGTTCTTCCAATGTGTCCCCTTAAATGCAGAGAAGGGGGGTGTAGGGACAGAGTGCATGGGCTGGGATGGGAAAGGACTCACTAGGGGGATTAG
Organism: Parus major; assembly: GCF_001522545.3. Classification (NCBI taxonomy): domain Eukaryota; kingdom Metazoa; phylum Chordata; class Aves; order Passeriformes; family Paridae; genus Parus; species Parus major. Next base: position 6,916,795 of record NC_031786.1, on the reverse strand, counting down.
CAGCACGAGGAAATGCTTTCCCATGGAACTCAGGCTGGTATTGGATTAGTCACTGCCCTGCATGGCACAGCCCCAGTCCAGAGCCCTGCCTGCAGTCATTGCTCTCTATCCAGGGCTATGGCATTAGCATTCCTAGCTGCAGTCCTTCATGTCCCCTTTCCTCCCCAGGCCCATCCCTCTCCTGTCTTTAGGAAATCCTCTGTGCTTCTCTTCCCATCTCCTCCCTGTTGGGAAGAGGGTCAGGTAATGTTCAGGCCATGTTGGTCATGTCACTCTTGCCAAGGAGGCAATCACTGCCTATGGGACCTGTAGGAATTCCTTCCATTCTTAGGGTTATTAATAGGAACTCTGTTATTTATGGGCAGCAGGCAGGAGCCCAGCTGGCTTGGGGTGTTGGGGGAGGAAGGTGGGGTGCTGGTGGCTAGTGAATGCCCATGGCAGGAGCTATCACTGCCCATGCAGAGGAGAGTAACCCTGCAATACCATAATTGCTCATTTAACACCTGGTTTTCTCCCCCTCTCCCAACCCACACTGGTATTTTTTGCTCTTAAAACCAAGCACATCCTTGCCAAAATGGCCACAGAGCCACTGTGGTCACAATGGCTACTTGTTGGTTGTGAGCTGGGTTGTGCAAGGACTGTGTAAAGCATCATGTGTGAGTGCCTCAACAGCTATTTCTGGGCTTTTCCATTCCCTCTAGGGCAGGTACTGCATCCTCGCCACTCCCCTTCCCCTCCAAACAACCTGTTCCATTCTGGGAGCCAGCCCTACAGAATTTAAACCCCATCACTGCTGGGAGGGCAGGGTTCATCAAGGGTTCATCAAATGCTTCATAAAGCTCTGATGAAGCATTTCAGCCCCATCCATGCCCTTGCTCTTCCCAGACCACCGCAACCTGACCTTCGACCCCGAGACAGCCAACAAGTACCTGGAGCTGTCAAAAGGTGCCCGGAGAGCCAAGCACGGTCCCAGCCCCATCCATGGGCAGGAGCAGGGCCCCCGCTTCGAGCCCTGGCAGGTGCTGTGCACACAGAGCTACGGCCCTGGCCACCACTACTGGGAGGTGAGGATCTCCAGCCACTCTGTCGTGCTGGGGGTCACGTACCGGGGGCTCCCCTGGGAGCAGCAGCAGGGCTGCAGGTTCAACATCGGGCTGGATGGGGGCTCGTGGGGGCTGCAGGTGAGGGAGGATTGTTACCTGGCCTGGCACAAGGGCCAGGCCAAGAAAATCCAGGAGAAACTCTATAAGAACCTGGGGGTCAGCCTGGATTATGGCAAAGGGCTCCTCTCCTTCTACGGCCTTGGGGAGAGGACAAAGCTCATCCACTCCTTCCACAGTGTCTTCACAGAGCCCCTGTACCCCGTGTTTTGGCTGTGTGAGGGGAGAATGGTGACGCTGTGCCAGAGGGACTGAGCCAGAGCCACCACACTGAGCCATAGCCAGGCTGGCATGTCCCAGGCTGGTGCCATAGTGGAGCTGCAGCTGAGGCTGTTGTGGTACAGTGGGAGGTGAGGCAGGTGTGGAGTGCAGTGTTTTAACAAGAGCTTGATGAGGACAGACATGTAAATTAACCTGTTTGATCTGCATATGCAAATATTACACTAGTAACATGGCAGGGCTGGAGCTCAGCGTGGGTGCCTGTCCCTGCAGACAGAGCAAGGGAAGAGGGGATAAAGAAGGTGAAAAAATTATATTTTCCTCTTTCTTCTATCCCTGCCAAACTTCCCAAACTTGAGGAAGGTTTGGGATGAGGGGGACCCCAGAGGGAGGTGCTGCTGCCACAGGGTGCTCTGAAACAATTCAGAGGGACCTCTGTGCTCACACAGCCTCATATGCAGGCAGGTCCTGCTTCCCCCAGCCCCTTCTTGGTTACCTCTTGTTGTTCTCAGGCCTGGCAGAGCAACTTCTCAGGGTTCTACACTGCAGCTCTTTGTGCAATGCTGCTTTACCCAATAAAGCTCTATTTTCTTACTGGTTTGACCTTGCTGCTTTTGGGAGATGTGGGACCCAGCATCACTGGGGGTGTGGGGAGCTGGGTACCCCTGTTCTCACAGCCACCCCTGCAGGGCCCCATCCTGCCCCTCAGTGTTCCCATGACCTGTGACCAGCCCTTGGAGTGATCAGCTGGCAGCAGAGCCAGAAGGTGCTTTATTTACTGTAGCACTGTGATAAGGAAACCTGGTTTCCTACTGCTCTGCTCCAAGGCTGTTTTGGCACAGAAGAAAATCTAAAGTTTTCATTGGTGTTTTTCCAAGGGTGTAGGACTGCAGGTCTGACGTCTCCTCCCGCTCCTGTGGGAGTGCTGGCGAGGATTAATGGGGTGAAACTGGGCACTGGGTTCAAAGGTGCTGGGGATGTGAATTCCTGGGGAATGAATCACATCATTTTTTCCTTTGGGGATAAAAAGCTTAAAAGGATCAATCCCCTTCTTCAAGAATAGATGAGATTTGTCTTGGGCTTCCTGCTTCACTCAACACCTCCCTGCTCCTCCCAGACCTGTCCTTGGGTAAGGCCTTGGGACAGCATGCACCTGGGAACTTATCCAAGTCAAAAAATTGTCTGTGTATCCTGCACAGAAAGGGTCCAGAGATCTCATGAGGCTGATCTTCTAAAAGCACTTTGGTGCTTTTAGAAGATCTCCCATCCCTCTCTGGTGCCTGCCAGCTCCTGACTCCAGACCCCAGAGGAAAAGTGGACAGTGGCTGAGGACTTGGGCACTGCAGCCCTTTTTGGCCATGGTGGGGCAATGTAAGGTCCATGGAGGTCCACGAGGACTGGCAGGAAAGCACCTGCACCTATACACTGTGGGGGCTCAAGACCTTCTATATGGCCCAAGGTGGGGAGCAGTGGAGCAGCAGCAGGTCCTAGAGGGGGAAGGAATGCTCAAGGGGAGCAGCAGATCCTTGGGAGGGCGATTGGAATGGGCTGGCAACAGCTTCCCCAGATGGGAGATTTGGGGAAGGTCAGCAGCTTTCCTTGGGAGCAGTAGAACGCCGGGGAGGGTCCAGATCGCAGTGGGGCAGATCCTTTAGGAAGTGGCAGACCCAGGGTGGGGAGCAGCACATCCTCAGGGTGACATCCCCCCGCAGCTGATCTCCCTGAAGGCAGCCGGGGAGAGGGACCAGATGAGAGAAGATCCCATTTGGGGTGAGACCCTTCCCAAGAAGGGCGGGTGCCTGGGACCAGGTCCCGGGGCTGATGCTGTGGCTCAGTGTCCCGAGGACGCCGCAGCCCCCTCGGCACCGCGGGCAGCAGAGCGGGGAGGCGGAGCGGGCGGGCGGGGCGCGGCTGCCGCCCGCCCCCGCCGGGGCTGGGACCGGCACCGGGGCCGGTCGGGGCGTTCAGGGATGGATGCTGCGCCCGGGAGCGCCCCGCCGTCCTCCGCCGCGGCGTTGCGGCTGGCGCTGGCGGCTCCGGGGCTGCCCGAGGGTCCCCTCGGCTGCCCCATCTGCCTGGACGTGCTGCGGGACCCGGTGACGGTGCCGTGCGGACACAACTTCTGCCAGGGCTGCTTGCAGGCGCTCCGCCAGCGGCCAGGCCCCCCCGACGGCGGCGGGGCGGGCGGGGCCGCCCGCTGCCCGCTGTGCCAGGAGCCCGTCCCCGCGGCCCTGCGGCTCTGCAAGAACCGCGCCCTGTGCGAGCTCCTGCCGCTGCTGGTGGCCGCCACCGGCGGCTCGTCCCCGTCGTCCCCGGCCGCCGCGTCCCCGATGGCCCCGGGAGCCGAGGAGGAGGACGCGGCGGGGGAGGAAGGAGCGGTGGTGCTGTGCGATGTGTGCCCGCCCGGGTCCCGCGTGGCGGCCGAGCGCTCCTGCCTGGTGTGCCTGGCGTCCTTCTGCGGGGCGCACCTGGAGCCGCACCGCCGCGCCCCGGCTTTCCGCGCACACCGCCTGGTGGCCCCGCTGCGCCGGCTGGAGGAGGGGCTGTGCCCCCGCCACCTGCAGCCCCTCGACGGCTTCTGCCGCACCGAGCAGAGCTGTGTCTGCTCCCGCTGCCGCGCCCACGAGCATCGCGCCCACGACGTGGTGCCCCTCGAACAGGAGCGAGAGCACAAGCAGGTGCGTGGGGTGGGGAGGGGCGCGGAGGTCCCCGCGCGGGTGGGACACTTGTGTGCGGGTGTCGCGGGTGGCAGGACGTGTGGCATCCCTCGGAGGGGTTCGTCCCCGCGGGGAGCCCTGTCCCCGGGCGGGATGCCATGTGGAGCGGGTTGTGCTGTACTCTCACCCCTCGGGGGATTCCACCCCAACATATGGACAGGGTGCTGCGCCATGGGGGAACCCCTGGGATTGGGACAGGATGGGCAGATGGGGACGGCTATTGAGGCAGAGCCGCTGCCAGGTGTCCCGTGGGGAGTGTTCCCGCTGCAAAGCCGAACTCGCAATCCCGTGGCTGTAGGGCTGGGGTGAGGCTGCCTGGGACATCCCACAGCGGCCACCCCCTGGTCCTGCGGCAGCCGCCGTCTCCGGCTCGTTCCCACAGCTCCATCAAGGCGGTGTTTCTGGCCGCGCTGGCAGCCGGCCCGGCCGCCGCTCCCGCTCCCCCAGCCTTTTGTATCCTGCCGTTTTGGCAGCGGGGCTTTTTCCATCACTCCCATTCCCAGATGTGACTGAGTCACCTCCTAAACTCACACCCACGAGCCTTCCCAGGAGCCGGGGCTCCAATCGCGGCGTGGTGCTGCCTTCCTGGGCACGGCTGCCTTGGAAGTGTGGGGCCTCTGTGGGGCTGCAGGCAGATGGGAACCTGCGAGGCTCACGGTGTGGTGGCATCTCGCATAGCCTTGAGGCGTTTTGAGTCCTTGGGAAACTTTCCCTTTTTCAACGAGGAGCTCAGCCCCAAGCAACAGCCCCAGTCCAGCTCCCACTCCTGGCGGGCTGCTAGGACTGCAGGAAAACCCTTTTATCGGCATTATTAGTCATGAGGTACCTTAAAATAGAAAGTGTGCGTAATCCCAGCCCCGAGGAGCTGTCAGACCTCGGCAGGCGCTGCTTAATGTCGCCTGCACGACCTCTGTGACTGCCCTCGGGCACCGCCCTCGCTCTGCGGGCTGGGATGGATGCACGGGGAAAGCACCTGTAGCTGCTCCCCGGGCACCGGCGCTGCCAGAGCGGGGCCAGCGGGCTGAGCATCAGCGGGGAGCTGTCGTGGCTGGGGAGCGCCCTCCTGGCTCCCCAGGGAACCGAACTCGTGATGGGCAATGGCTGAGCCAACAATAGCGTCTCCGGAAGCGCCGTGTTCTGAAGGTGCTTCCTTTGCAGCCCGTGCTCCGGAGCTGGCTTGCTTTGCTCCTGAGCAGAAATCTCCAGGGAAATCCGTGCTGAGTTTCTTAGTGCTCCAGGCCTGCCTTTCAGTTTCTGCACCAAACCCAGGTGGATTTTTCCCAGCCCTGGGTACTCGCTAAGAGCACTCGCTTAGCTGCCATCACTGCCTGATGGGTTTGCTTTCGAATTCCTGTTTTGTTCGGTTTCCGCTGGGACCGGGGTGGGGAATGTGGAACTGGACATGACCCTTTCGTTTTCCAGCTGAGTGAGAAGGGATGTTTGCAGGTTGGATGTTCCAGGGAAGGAAAACAGGAAAACAACTGATGGTTCCCCTTGCATCCTTCACATGAAGCCTGGTAGCGAGGTCACGGTCAGAGACTGAGCTCAGGGAGAGGCTGAATGCTCCATGGCTCTCACTGGGACTGGGGGTAAAGCTCAGTGTTTGTCCTTCTGTCTGCAGGCCCAACAAGCCAAATTCCTCAGTGATGTGGAGAATGAGCTGGAGGAGCTGGCAGTCACCATTGCCCAGGCCAAGAAGATGGTGGAGCTCATTAAGGTGACTCTGCAATGGTTTTCCTCTGTCGGTGCAGCTCTGCTGGGCTGGAGGTGGAGGAGAAGGGGCTGTGAGATTTTGGGGTGCATGGGGTGTAGAGATGGTGCTCACAAGAGCACCATGAAATGATGGTGATCCTGGCAGAGATCTCTGAGGAGTCTTTCTCATCTTTGCTAACACACATGGCATCTCTGGTTGCTTTAGTTTTTTAACATGGAAGAAGGAACAGGGCAAGGGCCACGCCAGGGCATCCTCTGGCTCTTGCTCCTTGTCTCCCCAGGCTCATGGGGGGTTGTCCCTTTTGGCCCTTGTGCAATCATGTCACTTTCCTGCTTTGGAACACCAAATGTGATGCAGGAGTAAGTGGCAGTGCCCAGTCAGGTCCCTTGACAGCTGTGCTGGGAAGTGATCTGAGTTCTTGTGTGAAGGGGGTGATGGAGCATCATTCACAGAGCTGAGAACTGGGCAGGGCACAAGGGTGGCACTCCTGCACCCTCACCTGTGGGACCTGACCCCTCTCTCCCTGCACTCAGGGGGCTGCCACGAAGGAGAGGGAAAGGGTTGAGAAGCTCTTTGCAGAGGCCTCTGAGGTGCTGGCGACCTTCCAGAAGGAAGTGACAGGATTCATCGAGGACGGGGAGCGCTCCATGCTGGGGGAGGCCGAGGCCGATCTCCGCTGGAAGGAGGAGAGACGAGCCAAGCTGGCACAGTGCAAGCAAAACCTGGAGAACGTCCCCAGCACCGAGACCATCTACTTCCTCCAGGTGGGATGGAGCAAGAAGGAACTGACAGTGTTGTATTTTGGGGTTTTGTCCCATTTCCCATGGAGCTGGGGCCCAGGAACCCTGGGATGTGCAGGCTGCAGAGTCTCACTCCTGTCCCCTCCCCTCTCCCAGGGGGAATGGGCAGCCAAGATTTCCCCCTCCATTGCCCCCCCTCTGTCCTGTCTGTGACTCAGGAGAGGCTGATGTGCTGCCCAGAGTGGGTACCCGGGTGTGGGGGAGAGCGAGAGTTTGGGGTGCCCCACTGCCTCCTCCAGCATCCTCCCTCCCTGACAGCCCAGCAAGAGGAGACATTTCAGGGAGGAGACTCTGCTCCCTGTGAGGTGGGCACGGTCAGAATCTGGGTTTGAAAGGGAGTGAAGAGAAGGTGCCAGGAACACGTGGCCAGGAAAGTGCTCTCCTCCCTTACGCTGTCCTTGGGCCAAGTCCTGAGAGCTGCCAGATCCCAAATCCTCCAGGGCCGGGTGGGGTTGTGGAACAAGAGACAACTTTGGCTTGTTTGAAACCTCCTGAAACTCCGTCTTTTTTGGCTCAGGAATTTCAGGCCTTGAAAGTAGCCATGGAAGAAAACCTCTCTCCACCTTTGAGCTTCCAGAAAGAGCTGAACTTCACCAAGTGCACCCAAGCTGTGGGTGCCATGAAGGATGTGCTGTCCACTGCCTGCAAAAACCAGTGGAACTACTTGCAGGGGAAAGGAATTGATGGATTGAATTGCCAGGAGATGGAGGAAGGTTTGTTTTAAGTCAGCCTCCCTGCCTGGATGGTTCCCTGTCCCTTTCCCTCTTCCCTGCATAGGTGGGAGGTGGCTGCAGGCTCCGTGGCCCCTGTGAGTGCTGGCCCCTGTCTTTCCAGCCCTGGAAGCTGCTCAGCACGGCTTTCCCTGCACGTTGCACAATCCCTGTCTGGGCTTACGCCTCCTTGAGGTTTTGTGAATTTTTCCACGGAGACCAGAGACTGGAGAGGCAACAAACAGCCTGGGAGTTAGGCAGGGCCCCGTGGGAGGGGCAAGTGGCCAAAGTGGCCTCCTGTGAAAGGGGACTCTTCTTCCCAGGACAGACAATCCTCCTCACAGGGCAGACTGTGGGCTCCCAAACATGCCAGGGTTAGAGAGCTGATGTGGCAGCTCTCTCCCATGCTGTCTCATTTTACCTAAACTCTCTCTCATTGTCTTGGATGCCCATGAGAATTGCAGACAGCTCCTTACCCTGCTGCCCACCTCCCTGGGGTGACAAAGTGTTGTCTGTCCTTTGCTGTGCAGGGGGAGTGGGGATGCTGGCTGGGGCTGTGACAGCTGGGTGCCATCAGGGGCAGGGGACAATGCTCCAGCAGCCCCTTGCTGGTTTGGTTCCTTTGCTGATACAAACCCTTCTGTCCCTGTCTCCACAGCATTGGCCGAATCCCGATTTCCAGACAAGTCAAACAGCCCTGCCTGCCTGGAGCACCGTGATTATTTCCTGAAATGTAAGCGGGGGACTTTTGCTTTGGTGGTTGTTGCTAAGGCCCATCTTCCCTTTCCTCTCTCCTTCTCCCACCTGCCCGGCGGCGCTGATCCAGCGCCTGCGGGAGCTCTGCCACCATTGCTTGGCTAACAGGGAAGCCTCCAGTCATAGCCTGCTTAGGTGATGTTTTCTTTCCCTTGCCTGTGGTTCTGCTGGTCCCAGGGGGGCTGCAGGCATCCTGTGTGATTCCTGCTGCCTTCCAGCCCTTGGCAAATCGGATCATCTTTAAATTAGATCAGAGTTTGTGCTTCTGCCTTGTTTGCTGCAGGAGCCTGGGCTGGTGAGGGCTGTCTGCAGGGATCATGTAGTGGTGGAGCAGAGTGGGGCAGGAGAGGCTGAAGCTGGAGGCTGCTGGGTTGAGCTCCCACACCCCACCTGTGTGTCCCCAGCCTTACAGGGGATATGGGGTCACCCACTGACATGTCCACAGGGGACAAGATCTGCCTCAGTGGCACAGAGCAGCAAAACCTGGGCTCAAGGAGGGTCTGCTCCTTTGCTGTCAGGCTGGGACATGCCATGGTTCAGACTGCAGTGCAGATGATAGTGATTCATGTCCAAGGCTGTTCCCTGGAAGAATTTCCTTGGGCATGCCCTCTGTTTGGGATCCATCAGTGGATCCATGGCCCCACTTGCTGGGAGCTGCCTGTTTGTAGCTGTGGCATACCTGGCTGTTCTCTCTTCTTGGGGTCTTTCTCAGCTGCATTTATCTGTGGTTACCTGAAACATGCTTTTATGTGAGATTTTCTTACCACCAGTCTGTCAGGTGGATTCTTCAATGTCTGGTATCAAGGCTGAGCTGATAAAGCAGCTCATCTGCTCTTTCCTCTGCCCAGTTACCTGTATTCATCCTGCTTATAGGAGTATCAGCTCTTTCAGCCCTTCATCCTCATTGACTGAAATTTGCCATGGGACTTAAAAGCAAGGGGACAGAGAGATGGGAAAGGCCAGAAAGGATCATACTCATCATCAAAGGCTGGGGCAGGGAGGATTTCCTCACATTTCCCTCCACATGCTCACTACTCCTCTTGCCCCACACAGTTGCCTTCATCATCGACCTGGACAGCGACACAGCTGACAAATTCATCCAGCTCTTCGGCACCAAGGGGGCCAAACGAGTGCTGTGCCCCATCCCCTACCCAGAGAGCCCCACCCGCTTCATCAACTGCGAGCAGGTGCTGGGTTTGAACCTCATGAACAGGGGCAACTACTACTGGGAGGTGGAGCTGATCGACGGCTGGGTCAGCATCGGGGTCATCGCCGAGGATTTCGACCCGCGGGAGGCCTACAACCACGGCCGCCTGGGCAGGAACGACAGGTCCTGCTGCCTGCAGTGGAACGGCCAGAACTACGTGGCCTGGTTTGGTGGCTTCGAGTGCACCATCCAGCAGCCCTTTTTCCACACCATCGGCGTCTTCCTGGAGTATTCAGAAAAGGCTTTGACCTTCTACGGAGTCAAGGACTCCAAAATGACCTGCCTGCAGCAGCTCAAGGTCTCCCCTCCTGCCAAGGGGAAGCTTGACCCGTTCCAGAACAAGATCAACCGCCAGTTTGCCTCTCTTTTCTCGTGCAGGCTGAAGCCAGCCTTTTTCCTGGAGAGTGTGGATGCCCACCTGCAGATCGGGCCGCTGAAGAAGGACTGTGTGTCGGTGCTGAAGCGCCGGTGACTGCCCACGGAGAGGGGCACGGACACACGCACAAAAGCCTCTCCTGCAGGTTACTGCCACCTCTCCTTGGTAGCCCTGTCTGTCTCTGTGGCAGCCCTCCCTCCTCTCTGCACTGTTGGGGACCCAGGGCTGGATGAAGCCTCCTGATGGGCAGGGCTGGGGGCCAGGATGGGGCTGGATCCGAGTGCCAGCTGTGCCACTGAGGGAGCTTGGGCGAGTCCTGTGCTGCTCCCTGCCCTCAGCTTCCCTTTCTGGACATCAGGGACTGCGACAGCCTTTCTTGGTAAAGTGTGTGCTCAGAAGTGCCACATGGATTTGGAGCTGTGCCTTGGCCACCTGCCCAGTCCCTCTCCTTCACCTCTGCTTGCTCTGCCCCAGCAACTTGTGCAGATGCTTTGTGCCTTTTCTCAGGCTCTGTTGCTGATGCTTTTTTAATGCTGCCTCATCGACACCTTCTGCATGCTCCCCACGAAGTGCCTTTGCTGGAGCAAGCCCTGTGTGCACCAGGTGAACCCTCAAGGCAGACGTGGTCACTTCCCTGGTGCCCCATCACTGCTGTGCCCTGGCATGGGAGAGATGGTGCTCTGGGAGAGGGATGTGGAGGAGCCTGGCTGGGTGCTGGGGTGATGCAGCTCCTCTCCTTGCACACCCATTAGTGCTGCAAATGTGAAACAAGGATCTCTTGTTTCACAGCTGGGAAAGGGAGAAACCTCCTGCTGAGAAGCAGCACCACTGAGCTGAAAATCTGCCCCTTAGCTTAGAGATTTTTAAGTGACAGAGGTGCTGTGAATAAGTCCCAGAGATAAATGGTCTGGTTTAGTGTTCTAGGGACAGCTGTGAGTGTCTCAATAAAGGTGCAGCACCAGTCAGCTACTAAACGACCCTTTAGGCTCTGGGAATAACAATTAACAAAAACCACTCTCAAGCGAGAGAGAACACTGTTCCCTTCAGGAAAGGTGGAAACTTGAGGCTGAGAGACAAAACTGCCAGTTCACATGTCCTAAGGGAGCTTTTTCAGATGGAAAACACAGAAATACTGCCTGTGAGTGTGGCACAGAGCAGCTCCTGTCTCAGCACAGCGTGCCTTTCCACAAGTTTATTTTTTCTGGGGTTATTTTGCTACCTACCTCCCAAAGCTTGCTTTACAGAACTGTGGTGCTGTGTAATATACACCTGGAGAGAAAATACAGAGGGTCAGGTTCTTCAGTGGCATGAGTGAGTCAGGGATGATGCAACAACCATCAGCAGGGATAATAAATAGCCCATTTAGCTAAATATATGATTTATTTTTTTACCCCCCAAAGGATAAACTGGAAATCATAGTGCTATATTCAAGTGGAGCCAAGGGAAAAATGTGAACGTGAATAAAAGGCAGGCACAAAACTGGGAGGTTTGAAGTTAAAGCCATGGTTACATCTAAAACCACATTTACATGCTGAGGCTCAAAGAGCTCCTTTACTGTGACTCCTTTTCCTGCTCTGCCAATTTCTGCTGGTGCACAAAGAGCTGCCAGTTGCCCTGAAAATTAGGATATTTGAGTGACTGAAGGGTCTGAATGCAGCCACCCCTTCCCCAGGGCTAGGCTGGTGAGTCAGTTTGGGAAGGGGCTGCTGGCATCTGTCTGCAAATTCCTTCTCCTCCTCCTCCTCCCCTGCATGAGGTGACTCCTAAACTGCTGCAAGCAGTGGGAAAAGGAACAGTAGGGCTTCCAGACTGAAATCTTCAGCTGAAATCTTGGCCTTTCCTGGCTGGTGGGAATGCTGCCCAGACTTCTGTCCGGATGGGAATTCATTCCCTGCATCCTGAGCTCCAAACCCTCTTTGTTTAGCTGGCGCCAGCAGCCCCTACAGAGCTCAGCCCTAGCACGAGATGTCAGCAGTGACACAGAGCAGGCGTCGCTGCTGTTGTGTGCACACAGGGAGAACGTGGTGTCACCAGTTCCTGATGGGATGAGAAAGGTAGAGCTGTGCCACAGCCTCTGCATGGTCACATCCTGGGAGGACGAGGAAGGGAAGGAACCTTAATCTCTGCAGGAAGAGATTTCCCATGCAGGCCCACATCTTGCGCCCTAAATCTCATTTATTCAGGCTAAACTCCCACAGTTTGCAGCGAGGAGTTTTGCCAGAGTAAACACAGCAGAACTGTTTGCCCTGTTTCATTTCACCATAGGCGGATTGATTGCTCCAAGGGGAAACCCACACTGGAGCCATGCATCCCGCCCTTCTCCACTTTCCCAATGCACAGACACAAACCTCTGACCTCCTTCAGGGCTTGGGAGGCTCAGAGTGATCCTCTCTTTGCACCCTGTCACCTGTGGGAGCAGCTCAAGAGGCTGCTGGGGTGTCTGGGCAGGGTGTGTGGTTGTGCTGCTGCTGTGGGTGGATTCATGGATGCAGCTCCACATCTGGGGGGTCCCTTTGGATGTGCCACAGCTGGGAAGCGCTGCCCAACCCTCTCTTTCCTGCTGCTTGCTTTTATCCTGGTAGGGAGCGCTAAAACCCCTCCTGGTTTAGGGATGATTTACAATAGGAGCAATCCCCTCAGGAGCTGGGTCAGAGTTTGCTCTGTGCTGGCAGTAATTTGGGCTGTAAACTGGAACAATCAGGGAGTGTGCACTGCGCCAGCTCTGGATCCCCGATTCTGCTGTAAACAAAGGGTTAAATGCAGGGTGAGGTGAGTGGAGATGGATCGATAGCACTTGGCAATTTAAACAGCCTTTCCTTGTTCCCTTGGGTTATTTCTGCTGTCACAGAGTGTTCCTCTTTTTAATTAGGATTTTTTAAATACAGTAGGGTGTTTTACAGTGTGTGAAAAACTGTAACAGAATAATATAATGGTGTTAGAGACTATGATTTGACCATTAAATATGATACAGTCATTGCTCTGGGTTGTCTTTCCTTTAAATACCAAACCATTTCAGTTGTCCCAAATCTCATGTTTATTTTTCTGTCTCCTGTACATCTGGCATAAAATAACACATTTTATTTTCCAAGTGTGTCCATGGGAATTCTGCCACACATTTTTGTTGCAAAAGGAGCAGAAGAACCATAAAATCCAATAGTAATTGTCAGTCCTGGGAAATTAAAAACAATGAATTGTCTCAGTTCTCTCTTCTATGCCTGTCCTCATCCTACAAATAAAAAAGATTATCAGATTACATATTTTTTCCTTAGTGTTTTCAAGTTTTAATTTCCAAGGTTTTCTGTGTGATGACGAGGTTCACACACACACTGGCAATTACAGTAGCATCTTTTTTAAGGGAAGACTGCTTTTCTTAATCCCAAATGTCAACTGAAGTTAGGATAAAAAGGTTATTTGGTGAGCCTTAGTTCATGCAAAGTGCCAATGCTCCATCTGGGTGTTTCAGTGGAAGCTGAGTGGATTCTGCTCCTGACTTTAATAGGAGAAGAATCAGAACTGTTTGTTATGACTGTTTCTTAAAAGGGAAACTTACTGCTTATTGGAAAAGCGGATATGAAAAGCACAAACTTGTTCTTTTCCTGCCAAGAAACCGTACAGATTATGTCATTGCATTTATTTAAATCTGGTTTCCATTATGTCGTTTTTCTGCTTTCCCCCCCAGCCTTATCTGGTTCTCAGACACTCACACAGGACTGGGCTGCAAATCCAGGGAATAGCTTAGATCCATCTAAAAAGACATAATAGAGACATAATATATGCTCTTATTTATATATTACTGATATGCAGCTGTCAGTTATTGATCTGAGGGAGCCCTTCAAACAGCGATTAATTTTGCAGGGTTCCTATTTTTAATGAAGTTATGCAATCATTTTATTTTTTTTTTTAATTTAAGTAGGAGTACTTGCACACCTGGAGGCAAGAGTTTAGACCCCTCCTGCAGATCTGCAGATGTCACAGCTGTTTTCTTGCTCCCATATTCCTGACAGAGGGACACACGGACGCGGTCCTGGCTTGTTTACAGCTCAACCAGTTAGTCCTTCTAGTTTAACACACATCAGAATAAAGGGGTGATTTTTTGGATGTGCTTGATTCCATCACTGAAAGCAGCCAATAACAGGATCAAAAATCTGTTTGCAAGTGTGCGAAGCAGGAAATGCACATCAAGTGGGAATTTAAAGACTCATTGGAAATAGAAGGAGAATAGAACAACGCCCCAAATCTTCCGTGTTGTCTCTTATTCACTAATATAGCTTAAACCCTAAACTCTATCTTTCTCACCCAGTGACTTAATATAATTCTATCTAATTTACACACTCACATTCTCAGTTTCTCTACTTAGTTCTTGAAGTTTTCTCCAGGGTTTTAAGTTAAACTCAGTGCTCTCTTGAGAGTCAGAGACTGTCAGCACAGATAAGGAAATATCTCCTGTGCCTCCGACTCCAACATGAAGCATCTTTGCTGTTTAAGGGGCTGAATCTCATTTCATGTGAAGAACCGCCGGCTATCCGGGATTATTTTTATTTTACTCCACCAAAGAGCTGTATTACAGAGAGAGAGGATGGCAGGCCCTGAGGCGGGGAAAGGGGGGCTCCATGGCGGCCGGCCTACAATTCCCAGCATGCATTGCGTGGCTGACACAGAGGGTGCTGATACCGAGCATGGACGGACTACAGCTCCCAGAATACAGCGCGCGGGCAAACGGCACGGTGCGAAGGCGGCGTAAGGTGCACTACAACTCCCAGCATGCACCGCGCGGAGAAATTGAAGCGACACATTCCATTGATGGCGGTGACTACAACTCCCAGCATGCCTCTCGGTCCCATTGACGGCAGCGCCTTTTTCCCGCGCAGGCGCAGAACGGGGTCGATGCTGTGAGGAGGAGGAGGAGGAGGAGGAGGAGGAGGCGGCGATGGCGCTCAACAAGAACCACTCGGAGGGCGGCGGCGTCATCGTTAACAACAGCGAGAAGTGAGGTGCTATCCCCTTCTCCCCTCCTCCGGCCTCGGGAGCCGGGAGCCAGCGGCGAGTTGCCTTCTCCCCCCGCCCTCCTCCTGCCTTCCCCCTCAGGGGGAGCGGTTGTGTGGGTCATGGGGGGGCGTGCTGAGGGGGCGAGGCGGGTAAAGGGGGTGGTTTAACACTCTCGGTGCCGGCGTTGCTCGTCCTTCCCTCATGTCCCTACGGTTTAGGGGCTGTAAATATCCCCCTGCCTCAGGGCCTGTGCCGGGGGAGCTCTGCTGGGCTTCAGCCGCGGGCCTTGCCCTCCTCCTCCACCGTTTCCCTCAGCATCCAGCCTGTCCCCCAGCCTGCTGCTGTCCCCAGCCTCTCCCCCGAAGGCTCAGGAAGGGCTGGCAGAGCTCAGCTCTCGCCCAGGTGATCTGGCCTGGAGCCAGGCCTCCCCCGTCGGGGATGCTGCACCTGCATCGTGCCTCAGCTCAAAGGCTGCCCGCTGTGGTTTGCCAGGTTCCTGGAGCACAGCTCCCTTTCTGTGTGTGCGGGAGGGAGCAACAGTGTTGGAAAAAGGTGCTGGGATATAACCATGGAAACGGCAAGCCTGCACAGAGCTGCCTCTGTGTGCATGGCAAAGGGCTGTCCGCACCCGCTGCCTGCCAGCGTGGTTCTGACGTGGCAGTCATCTGCTTCGGGGACAAAGGAGTGCTTCTTCCTCCAGCGCCTCTTTCCACGGGGCCACTTAAGCACTGCTGTAGGGATTCTGCGCCTGACTTCCACTTGGGACGTGGCATTTCTTAGACAGCTTTAGGAGGATCAGTTCAGGTAGTTAAATTTGCATTCCCTGAGAGAACTGCATCAGCTGAAGGTGTTGCTGTTCCCAGCTGTCAGCCTGCCTTGCGTCAGGGCCTGCCTATCCCTGGGTTGATCCAGCTGAAACGATGCAGCCTGAACAGAGCTGGTCCTACTGCCCTTCCCCAGCTGTTCCTAGAGGGACAGGTATTTACTGGCAAATGACTGAGGATGGAAACACGTCAGCTGCCAAAGATAGAGGTGGTGGAGATTTCTGCAGCTTTAGGGATTAGGGTCCCTAATGTGGTGCTGTAATGTCAGTACAAGTTACCTGCTGTGTCCATGCAAAGATTTTAATCAGGTCAGTTTGTAATTGAGAATTAAGGAATCAGTGCAGGCAACACGAGTTAATGAAGTCTTGTGGCAAGGAAGGGGAGTTCCTCTGGATCACATTTTTGTGTCAGAGGTGCTTGAGCTGTGGTGAGACCTTCAGCAGCCATGTTGCATAAGCCAGCCTGAGCAGTTTCTTCTCCTGCAGTCCTTCCTCTGTCATGTCACTTGGGGACAATTGAATTAGGGAACTGATCCAGCAGAAATGCAGAACAATTTCAAACAAACCAAAACAAGTCTTGAGATTTTGATCAGCTCCATTGACCGGGTTTGCTGCCTGGTTGTGCAGACAGCAGCAGCAGCTGTGTCAGCACACTGGGAAGGGAACAAGCAGCCAGTGCTACTTCAGTTGCTGCTGCCAACAACAACAACAAAAAAAAGGCAAACCGGAACTGATTTTGTCTGCTCAGCATCTGCATCAATGCTGAGGTTACAGGTGGTTTTGGTAGGTCAGCAGACTTCTGTGCATGCTGCACTTCTGCCTTGAGCTGTAACTCCTGTCTCTTCTGTCACCATTTGCAGTGTTTTGATGACCTATGACCATGTAGAAATTACCTTCAGTGATCTGGAGCCGATGCCAGAGGCCTTCAAGGGGACCAAGAAAGGGAGTGTTTTCCTGACTCCCTACCGGGTGAGCGGTGAAAGGCTTTATCTCCTCTAAGGAGATAACAGCCCTGGACTCTGTATTTAAATGTCCTCAATGCATGAAAGTCAGGATAATCTACTCCTGCTTCAAGTGTGGCTCATCTTCTCCCTCTGGGAAGCATTATGAATCATGGCATATCCCATCAATTTGTCAACAAATAATAAATCTGATTAGTTCTTATACAGGCAGCTGTTTAGTCCATCAGGCATCTTCAAACTGGAAATTAGCAGTGGTCTGGAAATGCTGAATGCAACAGCACAGCTACTAAATCATAGCTGTGTGGAGTAGCAGATTCTCTGGAATCTGGGAGGAGCATTAGCTGAGCGAGGGACTTCCTGGAAGGCTTTACTACCTTGAGGATTTGGTTTACCCTTGTGGCTGTTGTGTGTAGCTTTTGGCTTGTGGAACTGGGGATTTGGGACGGGGTTTCAGTCCATGGAGGAGTCTGTTCATAAAATAAATCAGGGCTGTGTTTCCTGTTGGTTTTGAATAGCTGTTGTAATGTTATTTTCTTTCCAGGTTATCTTTGTGTCGAAGGGGAAGGATGCTATGCAGTCATTTGTTATGCCCTTTTATTTGCTGAAGGATTGTGAGATTAAGCAGCCAGTGTTTGGAGCAAATTACATCAAGGGCACGGTGAAAGCAGAGGCAGGAGGTAGGTATATAGTGTATGTTCTGTGTCTCTGTTCAGCTGCTCAATTCATAGCAAAATCCTGGCTAACCAAACCTTGACACTGTCCAAATGGGTTTTCACACTCCTGCAAAAACATGTTTCTTACATTGGCGGCTAAAAATGTTCCCATTACCATCTCCCTGCTCAGTTACAATGAGCAGATGTACTCTGCAACCCATCCCATTCCTGCCCTCTGCAAAACAGAAAGTTCAATCAAACAAGTGATCTCAGCAAATAAACATCAGAGTGGAGTCAGCAAGAATGAGGATGTAATTTTACTTTGGTCACTTGGGATCACCTATCCCACCTGCATCCAGGTTCTCCTGTGCCAAAAGCTCAGATCCTTTCTGGCTCTGGGTTCAGGTGCAGATCCCCAGAGCACTTTCTCCATTGTGTTTCTTGTGCAGCTCAAGGAGAGGTGTGCTATTGCTGTAGTGCATCCTGGCAGTGAAAACAGCACTTGGAATGAAATAGACTGTCTTGGAATCAGGGAATTTAAGGAGCTGTTTCACTTTAAAGTCAATGAGAAGGCTGTGGCAGATATTTTCAAGAATAATTTTGGTTTTGACTGGTTTTTTTTACCAAAGGCACAAAATTCAGCAAACTTTCATCCTCAGCTTGATTCAGTCTAGTAGTTATGGCACAGAAATGACAGCACAGGGTGTAAGAGCCTTCAGCTGGAGTTCTGAAATCAGCATTGTAGCTTCTGCATGGGAGCTTAGTGGGACCATCCAGCATGAGAGGCAGCCTGAGCATTAACAACAATGATAACTGTGTGAAAGGCAAAAGGCTTTAGCTAAATCTTTGTTAATTTTTCCCAGAGGCCATCTCCTTTAATGATGATGTTGTCTTAAAAGCCATGAGAGTCTGGTTTAGCTTAAAAGGCTCTTTAATCTACTTGTGTCTGTTTCAGCACAGCTTCTGCTTTGATGCTTTTTTTGGAACTCTGGTCTGTGCTTATTTTTCTTTTTTATACTGTAATGTGAGATTTGTTGTTTAATTATTATTTATTCTGACTCGAAATATCTTCCATGGGCTCTAATGGATTTATGTGGACCATGTTTTTCATTAAGCTCTTTGCTTTGTTGGGTACTCAGACTCCCAAACTAATTTGGAGATGGCAGTTAGGTGTAGTTGCAAAGGCTTTTTAGCAAACAGCATTAACAAAATCCCTGTCTTCTGCACTAATCTTATCCAAAGCAAGAGTAAATCCAGCACTCCTGATAGCTTGGCCTGTGACAGCTACTGTGGCAACAGCCACAACTCCAGAAATCTTTTGAAGCTCTCCCTCATGGATGTTTCTGCTTCAGGTGTCTCTTGACCTGACAATACCCCAATGTGAATTTTTCTGATGATACCATAATTCTGCCACTTCCTCTGCTTGCTTTTTTTTTTAATTTGAATTTTTGGGATAAGCTTTTTAAAGCTCTATAAAGAATTATATAGAGAACAGCATGCAACCTAAATAGCACGGAAATGGCTTCTCCTTGCTCCTCAGTGCTGTCTTTCCTCCCTCAGGTGGCTGGGAAGGATCTGCCACATTCAAGATGACGTTTTCAGCTGGGGGTGCAATTGAATTTGGGCAGCGGATGCTGCAGGTGGCATCACAAGGTATGGAGGTCTGTGCCAGAGTTCTGTGGTTTCAGGAGCCCTTGTCTGAAGCTTGCTTTAAAAAATACTTTTTTCACATCCAACAAGCAGCAGATTTATTGGGATGACACTTGTTTTTCTCATAAGGACTGTCAAAGTTTGTTGGAGTTCTTGGCCTGCATTTGAGACAGGCTTGATGTTCTGATGAGGTCTTGTCTTTGCTTTTCCAGTCTCCAGAGGTGAAATCCCCAGTGGAGCTTATGGCTATTCCTACATGCCAAATGGATCCTATGCTTTTGCACCACCTGCAGCTAACGGGGGCTATCCATACCCACCTCCTCCTCCAGGTAACCCTGGGAACTGAGGCTGGGGATTGTCCCAGTGAGTAAGAGTTAAAATAGGTAAAAAGGGAAAGAACCACAGATTTTACACAGTGTTTTATTGATGACTTGTGTAGCTTTTGTTCCTGAGTTTAATTACATTTAGCTTGGCTTCTTTTTGTTGATAACTCCACCCAGAGGAGTTAAGTCTCTTGCTGTGTGATCTCCTTTCCTGACAGACTTTTATCCTGGTCCTCCTGCAGCAGATGGAAACATGGGCTACATGCAGCTTCCACCCCCACCATACCCAGGGCCCATGGAGCCCCACGTCAGTGGCCCAGACCTGCCCTCCACTCCTGCAGGTATGTGCCTGTCCAGGTGAATGAACTCAAAACTGTTTTGTTAGGAATGAAACAGACTTTTTCCTTTTGGGGAACTTTGAAGCTCCACTTAGTTTGAAGTTGAAATTTGTTTAGAAAAGGGATTAGGGAGCTCCCCTAATCTCCAGCCTTGTATATCCAGCTCAGTCTGGAGTCCAGCTCGATTCTCTTCAGGGAAGACACCATTAGTGGGCATTTTACAGATGGATTTACTCTTCTTTTGACAGAAAAAATACAGTTTGTGATTCTCCTGTTGTGGTAATCTTGCCCTAATGGATAAATAAAAGGAAACTGATGGTGAAGTGTGTTTGTGGTCCATTTTAGTTCACAACTCTGGCTTTGGTGGTATTTGTTCCCCTTCCCCTGTTTCACTCTTAATGTGATTGTTTTTGCTGAAACAATATGAAACGGGAAGAGATGATGGAAAGGAGTTGGGGAAATATCAGCTTCATTTTTCACTCATTTGGGATTTATTAAAATGAAAAAAGAGCTATTGTGGTTGGGCACAGCCATAGATCTCTTGCAGATAAGAATATTTGTTTGGATAAGGATTTAACTTTTCTCTTTGGTTTGAATAAGCAACCATTCATCTTTGGAACTATTATTTGGAAGCTGGCACTGCTCCAGAGGGTTGTACAAGATTTCTGTGTTCTGCAGAAATGGAGGATCTGGATTATCCTCATAAATTACCATCTTAATACATGAATTCCCTGAGCTGCTATAAACTTGTGCTGATTTTTGTTTTGCCTGTTGATTTCACTCCCAGGAAGCATGGTTTGTTCACTGCATTTTTATAAAGGATATTGTCTGTACTTAGGCAAGGCAGCAGCAAGCATTTATTTATGGCTGACGTGCAAGTCCCAGGTGACATTTCCAAACTCCATCTTCCTCTGTTTCACTGGGAATTGACAATTCTGTGGTAGCTGGAAGAGATAATGCTCAATTGTTTGTTGTAGCTATTTTGCAACTTGAGCCCTTCTCATAGGGTGCTCTGTTAGTAACTCTTGATGGCCAGGAGTCCTTGTTTTATTGTAAAGAGTTCTCTGTGTGTCCCTATCCTGTCACTTCTCTCCCTGTGACAGCTGAAGCCAAGGCTGCTGAAGCTGCTGCCAGTGCTTACTACAGCCCAGGCAACCCCCACAACGTCTACATGCCCACGGTGAGTCCCTGTTGCTCTGGGCTGGCAGGGGAGCCCAAGTGTGTGTCTGCCAGATCCTCTCTGTGGCACAGCAAAGCTGCTCTGAATTGATGTTGGTGTCTTGGGTTTTTTTGGGGGTTTGAGTTTACTGTTTTATTCTTAGCCATGCACTGATGTCCTTTTGTCATCTTTATTGCAGGACCAGCCACCCCCTCCTCCATACTTCCCACCAGAGGACAAGAAAAACCAATAAGCTGACACAGAACTTCTCCACGACTCATTGCTTTCTTTTTTTCCATTTTGGCAGAATTCTGGGGCACAATCCATAGCACTGAGGAGTAGAGCCTTCCCCCAGGGCACACTGCTTTCAGGGGCTCTAGGAGTAGGTCTGTGCAGAGCAAGGGGAGGGATTTTGACAGCCTGGGTCACCTGTGGAGCTCTGAGGGTTTGCTGTCCTGCAGCATTCCCTCCTCCCTGTGCACAGCATTGCTACACCTGGGGGTCCTCTTAATCTGTGACTGCTTCCCTTAGCTCTGTTTCTTTTGATACTTAAATTATACTGCTTTAGAGTCAGCATCCTCAAAACTGCTAATGAACATGATCATGACATGGAAACAAGGCTCTTGGGGGTGGGAGGTGTCCTGAGTTTTCCCTTAGTGTGCATCCAAGAGCACCTCTGGACACAGGGATGCCTCTGGTTATTCTTTTTAATCCAGAGTGTCACATCCAACTCTTTGCTCTTGAGAAAGGACTCAAAGGCAACCTTTGGGATCTGAAAGGAAATACACACCTATGACATTTTTCAGATATGTATTCAACTTTCTTGGGTTTCTTTTTGTTTTTAGTCTAAGTCATTCCTGACAATCATAGCAAATAATCTGGTAGCCCTTCAGGTTTCCCTGCTGTTCACCATGTATGACAGTACTGACCAACTTCTCTTCCTTAGACATGCTGCTCCTCACAGGGTTCTCCAGTAGCATCTGACCAGTTTAGATCCCATGGGAACACTGATGTTTCTGCAGTCTCTATTTTCCAGATAGATGAGTTCACTAAGTCCTGAACATTCTCCTCATAGTCTATAATGCACTTTTGTTTTTCCTTTGTTTTAACATGAGTTACACTTTTTGGCCAGTGAAGCATTTTCCTGCTGTGATTTACCTGGTGAATTAACACCTAATGGGCAGAAAGCAGTTGCTTTATTTCTGTCCTGGAAGCACTTGAGAGAATATGCAAGACATTGGAATAAGCTGTAAGGTACAAAGTGTTGTTTATTGCTGTTTGTGTTCCTGGTCCAGCTGTGAAT
Organism: Parus major; assembly: GCF_001522545.3. Classification (NCBI taxonomy): domain Eukaryota; kingdom Metazoa; phylum Chordata; class Aves; order Passeriformes; family Paridae; genus Parus; species Parus major. Next base: position 6,894,939 of record NC_031786.1, on the reverse strand, counting down.
TCCCAGTCACCCAAACACAGACTCCTGATAGCATTGACTCCTTGGTTTCACTAGCAACAACTCCAGTGCAGAACCTCTGCAGGACTGATGAGAACCTGGGCTGTGAAACTTCTGCATTGTACAAAGCTTTGCACAAGTCACACTTCACTTCTGACAGCTGTGAGAGAAAATCCTTCCCAGCAAAGTGTGACAAGATCCTGTGCTAGGGAACTGCTGAGACTTGCTGCATGCAGCCTGCTCGGAGAGAAAAAAGGTCCACCTCTTGTTTTCTTCTTCTTTGAGTTTAGCTGATTAATGAAATTGCTACTGTTTGTGCACTGACTTTTCTAAAATTGCTACTGCAGTGATGTAAAGAAATGGTTATTTAAAAAAAATATTTATTTTGAAAGCATTTGATTAATATATTAATGTGAAATGACTTTTGAATGCAGATTTGTTTTGCCAAGACTGTGAAGTAAAGAGAAATCAGCTCAAAACTTGGGATGTTTGGTGTGTGTGAGTGGGCAAACTTCTGATGAGTTGGTGGCTTTGGATGCAGAGATCCAAAATCACTTGGATTTTATATTTTATTAGTAGAAGCAAAATCAGTTGGCTCTTCACTGGTGACATCAGTTCTTGATTTGTCTCAGGTGACTTTGGGAATGAAAATGTTAAAATGTTTCAGCAAGCTCCCATCTCACAGTTCCTGTTGGAAGCTGGTGCAGCAGCTGCTTTACCCAGATGTTTCACCCAGGTTGTTTTTCCAGACCAGTTGTCCTCATAAAAGTTACAACCTGTTACTATTTTACTTTGCAAGAACTAGTTCAGCAATGCAGCATAATTAATGCATCTAAAATATGTCTAATTAGAGGCAAGCCACAGTTTTACCCTTTTTATCCTAATTGTGCTGAGGTGCTTGGATGGTTGTGCCCAGTGAGGTCAGAGCTGTCTCAGGTGTGTTCCCCCTGTGCTCCTGTCCCTGGAAAAGCTGGGAGTTGTGCTTTTCCTCACTTGGCAGGGCAGGACAGGAGTGTTCCACATGGGATCAGGTCCTGATCAGTCCCCCTGGCTCACACTCACCTGTCAAACAGGACAGAAGCTGCTCTCCAGGTATCATCCAAACCTCACTTGGTTTCATTCTCTTCCCAGCAGCTGCTGTGGGTGCCTTCATTCTCTTGAATTCCCTGACCAGCCAGCAGAGACATCTTCCAGATTCTGCTCATTTTTAGATCCCTTTTTCCTCTCACATCCTCCCACATGGCTGTTTGACTGCTCTTTAAGCCTGGCTGAGCCACTTGGGTTTGTTTTCTGTTGGAGGTGGCTGATGGAGGAAAGCATTGAGATAAAATTTTACAGTCCAGTAGGAGCTGAATAAATCCTGATTTGTAAATTAAATTACTTCAAGGTTTCCTCAGTCACATCTGTCCAACTCGGTGCTGAAACCTTTCTGTGCTGGCTCATTCCCAGTTGCCATCTACTCTGAGACAGAATCCTAGAAAACATAGATTGCACGAACTTTCCAGAGCTCTTGCCCAGCCCCTCTCCCTGTGCAGCTCTTAGGCCAACAATGAGAACAATCCATGGTTCTTTCAAAACCTTTCCTCAACTAAGTGTGCTTGAGAGAGAAATATTTGGATATCTGCTCCCATGGGAACTCAGCTCCATGCTTCGAGCTGAGTCACTTCCCTTAGAGTGGAGAAGTGGCAAGACTTCCACAGACACCATAAGGCTTCTGTCTGGCAAAAGGGAAATACACTCAAAGGATGAGTCAGGCTGGAATAAATGAAATATTCCTTAGCACGGGTGAATGGGCTAAATCTGGATTTGGAGCTGTGGGCTTTCCAGCGTGGTTTGAGGCAGAATGTTCCCATTCCCCCAGGCACGGTCTGTGGGGAGGGGAGGAGGAGCAAGCCAAAAAAAAGAGATAGGGCGTGGTCTCGTTTGTTTGGAGTGTGCTGGTGGGGAGTGAAGCACATTTTGGCAATGCTGAAAGTGTGGGGCCAGCTGGGTACACAGCCAGCAAGGGTCAGGCAGTATTGTGCTGAGTGGAGCAGCACGAGTTGGGAATCCAGATCTTTGGGTGCTGCTGAGAATCCCCGCCAAAACCCCCAAATTTGCCTTTGCTACTCACACTCCCTGCCATCCCCCGGTGGAAACTGGGAACTGTTCTCTGCTTGGGAAGGGGCTCAGGGAGGGTGGAGGCTCACCAGTCCTGCTGCCCGTGCAGAAGGTTTTAAACATTAAATCAAGGAAGTGCAATTTGAAGTCTGCTGCTGCTCTGGAATTGGGGTGGGAGTAGGGCAGGAAGAAATGTTGTGCATTGACACGTCTCCAGGTCTGGTCCCTGCCTCAATGATTAACTGGCTGTGCAGCAGCAGTCTGCCATGTGACAGCCAGATTGGTACCATTAAACTCCAATATTTGTATGGTGTTATAGTACTGAAGGAAAAGTGGAGGCATAGGGAACAATTAGTGTTGGATCCTTTGGCAGAGGCAGATTTTTCCATCACCACCTACAGTTCTGTCTCTTTGATGTGACTTGGGCTCTTCACTTGAGAAGTCTCTCCCTGCCCCTGATGCTGGGAAATGTGGCTGCTTCCCTTCTCTGGGAAGTGTGGGGTAACAGTATTTCCAAAATGCTTTGAGATCTTGTGCAAAGAAGTGTTGCTGCAGGAACCGCAGGTGTTGCTGACAGATTTCCTACTGTCAGCCCTGAAATCCTGGTGCTCTCCCTGGGGGCTGAGGAAGGTCTTAGTCCTTAGGGATTAAGGATCCTTACCCTGGAAGGATTGTCCCATCCTGTGTGTGCTTGCCTGGGGTTGCCTCCAGACACAGAATGAAACAGAATCCTCCTCTTCCTCCACACCATTCTGCCCAGGTTTGACCTCAAGTGCTCCGCTTCATGCATTGATTTTTTCTGGCTGGGGGGATGCACTAAGCAGTTGTAGGGATTGGGGTTAAGCCCCCCTGGCCAGCACCTCCCTGTCCTGTGTGTGCCTTCCTTTGGAGATCACAGGGACTTCCAAATGATGCCTTAAGTTTTAGCTTCTATATTTTCCAGATTCTGTACTGCATTGGTGTATAACTCTGAACTTCATATAAAGTATTAGCAAGTTCAACCCACAGTTTAGTCAGACAAAACAGACCTCTGTTCTAGGTAGCCTCCCAAGGCATCCCCACCACTCTCAGGGCTGTGCATGGTCAAACTGCCTCTGTCACATGATGGACACTGATTTCTCAGCTCTGCCTCACAGCACTCCCTTTGCAAGCACTGCTGGAGGTGGCAGGAGTTGTGTGGTGGAGTTTGGATCCAGCTGCTCCTGGAGCATCCAGGAGCCCTGCCCGCCCTTGCCAGTGAGCAGCTCCTGTCGCATCACGAGCACCACCACCTGTAAAGAGCTGCCAGGGGTGTGTTGGAGTGAGTTTCACCAAGGCTGGCTGTGATCAGGAGGAGTTTCAGGTTAAAGCTGCACAGAAAAGCCCAAGCGACAGAAGTGAGGTTTGTGGGTGGGGACCGAATGCTGAGATGTGCAGGGATCTTTATTTCAGTGAAGGCTCTGCAGCCGCAGCAGGTGTTACTCACCTGTTTGGAGTGAGTCAGCTCCAAGAGACTGGAACCGGTATTTCAGCCCCCTCCTTGCTCAGGGGCTGGCCCTGTGTCACCGTGACAGGCAGGCCCCAGCGGGACATGAAGTGGCCCAGGGGAGCAGGAGCTCGTACCTGCCGGTGGTGGCTGCTGGATCTCACACCTCAGGGTGCAAACCCTCCCTGCAGGCTCCTCCTATCCCACCTGCCATTCCCTACACAATTCCTGTGGTGTCTGAACGCTGCAGCAAAAGGTATCAGCTTGGCTCTATTTACAGCTCAGCAAATCCTACTTTCTAAACTTTTCCTTTCCCCTGCTCAAGCTGTGTCTCCTCCTCCTCCTTTTCCATGTACTTTGCTCTGTGAGGGCTGGGCTCTGGCTGGGACATGCTGGCTCTTCCCTTGGCATGGGCTGACTGCAATAATATTCCATGTTTTGGCGTGTCCCTCTGGAATGTGGGGGCGGTGGGAGCGGTTGTCCTGCAGCCTCCTCCCATCTCCCAAGAATGTGGCTCTGTGGAGCTTGGTGGGGTCCTCAGGGGCTTCAGCAAGTGTGTGGGGAGAATTGTTGGTGGAAAAGCCGTGGGGAGAATGCTCTGTGCTGGAGCTGGTCGGTAATTTGGCCTCTGTGCTCCAGACTAACCTGGTTAATGGGCACCATGGGGGCATGGAGGTACCTGGGTGTCAGCCCCGGGTTCTTCCACCTTCACAAGCATCACCCTGGTCCCTCCTCAGCTCAGGCACATGCTGTCAGTCCTGCTGCTCTCAACTCAGCCCCAAAACCAGCAAATAAATTGCCTTTGAAATCTGTGTCCCCCATTCTCTGTCCCTGCAGTGAGGGGATGATAAATCCAGTGTCTGAAACAGAATTATCTCACTGGGAGAGGGAAGTGAAGACAGCACATGACAGTGATGGTGAAAACATTTTTGAGCGGTCACAAGGTGCTTTGAGGCAAATGAGGGACATCCAGGTCTACACATAAAGTCTGTGACTTCCTCAGAGTCATCCTTGCACATCCCTGCCAAGGAGCTGGCAGCTCTTGTGCCAAACCTCTGCTCCTGCACAGGGCTCCCAAGGGGAACAAAGCTTTCACAACTGCTCTGTCCTGTGTGGGTGGCTGGAAGTCCCCTTTGCTCTTCCCAGAGGGATGGAGTTTGCCTTGACATCCTTCTAAAATGTCCCAAATGAGGAGGGAGATGCTGTGTATTCCCCACTTCCTTCCCAGGTGCCACCAGCTTTTGTGAGGTGTCCCCAGAGTGCTCAGGAGAGATGTGGGGTCAGGGCTGGAGTTACTGGGGGGCCCCACTGGAAACAGGGAGGGGGATGACTGACATCCCTCCTGGGTATGGAATCGTTCCCCACAGCACCCAGTGGATACCTCACCCCCCAAAAAGGGGAAACAGGGAAATCTCTCATTTTGAAACCACCTTTCTGTCCTCTGCCTGGTGCCTGCACTGTCCCCTTTGCCAATGCCTGGCAGGCGCCACTGGCTTCTGCAGAGTCATCAGACCCCGTGCTTAAAAGGAGAAGTGAGGGAGGGACATGTTGAAATCAGTTTTGTTAATATTTGTCCATCTCCATCCGAGAGATAAGAGTGTGGCCAGGCTGTGGCTTCAGGATCAAGACAAGAGGTAGGAGATAAACTACTGTTAATGTTGCTGGAGGATTATTTCCTAGCAGCTTTTCCTTTAGGGGGAAGATGATTCCCTATAAAGACAGTGATGATGTTTGTTCTTTGGAAATCTGTTTTCTCAGCCGCTATAACCCCATTCACAAGTGAACTGTGAACTTTATTTATACTGGGGACAGGTATAAAGGGTTTTCCTTTAGGATGACTTGTTTTGGAAAGGAATGTAAGGCTCCACTCCACATTGTGCAGATATATGTTGGTTATTTTGGGAGGCAGACTGACAGCGTGGGAAGCAGGGGCTGTTTTGTGGAATGCCAACCCCCTCCCTTTGTAAAGTCCTGCCTTGGATGTCTGGAATGTTTTGCAAGTTGTCTGCCAGTCTGGGGAACTTTATCAGGAGTTTATCAGAGTTTATCAGGATTGTCTTTATTAACCAGAAATCCTCGCTCATTCTGGAGCCCTTCTCTTATTGATTTCTGGACAAGGAGTAATTTGAGGTGCAAATACAGGAGCTCAGTGATTTTTGTCACTGGTATTTTGTGGAACAGGTGGTTGCTGCTAAAACCCAGGGGGAAAAAAAGATATTTGCTGCTTTTGAGACCTGATCACCAAAGAGCTCTCCCATGGCACACACAGAGGCTCAGATCCATGTGATCCCTGCACAGATTCCTTCCCAAGGACCATGCTGGCCTCTGATGGGAGCTGGGTGCTCCCACCCTGCCGGGCTGTGCCTGAGCATTTCCAGTGGACACTGTAGTGGCCAGCTGGGGAACTGCTGGGGAAAGTGCTTTTAAACAGACACTTCCACACTGCAGCTGAACTTTTGCTTTCTAAAGCCTGCACAACCCCAGCCTAGGCACCAGCTCCTGGCCAGAGGGTCACTGCCTGATGTTTACCCGTAGTTACAAATGGGTTTTATTTCTCCAGTGTTACAAGGAGGAAAGAAGTGGGTTTGAGGATTACTAAACCCTTTCAGCTCTGCTCTCTGTGCTGGTTGAGGCAAGAGACATCCTGACTGCTGTTAATTTTTGTTGGCAAGGAGCAGTGAAAGGTGTGAGCAGCTCAAGGATGCTGAGTCCATGTCCTGCCTTTACCTCTGGAGTTCCTCTTTGCAGAGCCAGATTTTGTTTTTGCAATCAAAGCTAAAAGCAAAGATGCCAGCAATGGTTTCCAAAGGCCATCATGCACTTTTCTCTAGTTCCCACTAGCAACATTTTGCAAGAGAGCACAGAGCTGGTGTCCCAGATCAATAAACTGCATTTGTGTGTGTCACGGGACAGGAATCGGCTTCTCCACCACATCCCCTCCATCAGCAAGGGAGGAGATGCTTTTAAGCCATTTGTCCAAGGTGAGCCAATGAAAAAAGGCTGGATAAAGCCAAGGCTGAGGCTGGCAGAGCTGGGTAAGCACCTCTGAAATGTCTGACAGTTACCAGAGCCCTCCTGACAGGGGAGAGAGCAGAAGTGTAACAAGCAGCTTTTTGCAGACCTCAGAGGACAAGGCTGGAAAACCTCAGGAGTGCATTTCAGCTTCATGGTGTCTCACTGTATCTCTGGATTTTTATTGTGTAGATTATCTTGGCATCCCCCTACTCCTGGAAATTCAGTGTTTTTATGCTGTGTAGCCCCTCTAGGTCCCAGTCCTGTGCTGGCTGTCCTGGATAAAGAAAATCTGCATCCCACTTCAACCCTCTGCTTTTGCTCTCAACCCTTTTTCCATCTCCTGGTCCCACAACTTCAGGGAGCCCCTTTTGCCATTATAACCTCCTCTTACAGGGTTCCAGGGCAAAGGGAGGTTGTGTCTCTCTCAAAGCAATTAAAACAGTGCAGCCTGCCTCAATTAAAGGACTGGATGAGTGCAAGGCTGGAAGGGACTGGCTGCCTCTCACAGAGATGCTGCTGCCAGCATCCTCCTGCAGCCCAGCTTGGAGCCAGCATGCTGTGGGGCTCTGTGCTGATGGACTCTGATTCCTTCACTGGTATTAAGGAGGCAAATTCTCCAGTGCAGTTTCCATGGTCATGGTTTCCTGTTTGGATTCAGCACAAATCCTAGAGTGCCTGCACAGCACCTCTGATCCCACTGTGGAGCCACTGCTGCCTGTGTTGCATCTGAAGCATCTTTTTGAATGGCTTTTGGACCATCCAGGGGTCAGGAAGGTGTGAGGAAGACAAAACCTGCCCTTGGGGAGTCGCTGCCGTGCTGCAGAGGGCCTGTGGCAGTGACACCAAACCCCAGCAGTGACACTGAGCACGGGCTGATGTCCTTGTCCTTCCCCAGGCTGTGGGTCAGGCTGCTGAGCAGAAAATGCTTGTGCAGCTCCACAGCTCCTCCAAAGCCCAGCCCGCTCTCAGCTGTGCCTGGAGACACAGCAGACACCCAGCAGCAAACTGGATCTTCCCCTGGCATCTCCTGATGCCCAGCCAAGCCTTCCCCCACCCAGTTTTTTATCAGTGAGAGCATCCTGATAGGGATCTTCGAGGGGAGTGCTGCTCTGTGACAGGCCTGGCAAGCTGCAATCAGATAAAGTCTTTACAAGAATGAAAGCTGATGGTAAAGAGCAAGTTTTCAGCATAATTTCTTTCTGCTTTTTTTCTCAGTAACCAGCTCTTTCTGGACAGCCTGTTTGGGGAAAAGGTCACAGGCCCTTTCTCAGTGCTGTTCTTGGCTTTTCATTGCATCTGCTCTCAGCCCAACCTTGTGCAACTCTCCTGGGTGTTGCAAGGACTTCCCCTGCTGCAGCTTTTGCATGGGGGAATCCCATCCATCCCCCGGGGCTGAAGACACCCCCTGCTCTCTGCAAGGTCCCTGCCCCTGCTCTCGGCACCACGGATCCCAAAGACACATCAGAGCCCACATCCTTGCTGTTGTCTCTGCTAATCCTCTCCATCACCCCCTTCCCCTGCTGGGCTTTGCTTTCTCAGGACTATTTCTCTGCAATTCCTGGCTCGTGAGTGGTGGCAGGGGCTGGATGTGCCACGTCCCCCGTGTGGTGCCATGTGTGCCAGGCGGTGCCGGTGGCTGTGGGTGCAGGGTTGGGGTGTCTGTGTCCCCGGGGTGCTCTGGCAGGAGCCCTGAGCGCGTTTCCGCTGCTCTGACATGGCCACGCTCTGATAAAGGCTGTGGTTTCCTCCTGAGAGCGAGAGAGGCAGTGGGGGAGAACACAGAGCTGCAGCCCTGCCCCACACTCAGCCTCCCCCCGAGATGGATCCCTCTGCTGAGAGCCCCCCAGGGACCCTCCCCGGGGAGGAGAGCCCCGAGGTAGGTGCCTTTGAGCTTTTTGGAGGTGTGCTGGCACCAGGCAGGGTCAGGGGGGCTGTGCCCAGGGGACCCCGGGGACAGCGCTGGGTGCTGGGGCTGTAAAAGGGGAATGAGAGAAAGGGAACCGAGGTCTGGGGGTGCCCGAGAGATGGGGGTGCCACACCCGTGTAAATGGGCACCCCACGGGCTCAGCTGCAGCTCTGTGCCCCCACTGAGGTCCCCTCTGGGCTCGGCTGTGGTTTCCCAGCACTTCCCAGCCTCTCTGGGCTCTCTGCTGCCGGCAGCTCCCCCAAAACCTGCTCCAGGCCATCCCAAAACAAACAGCTTCCTCTGGGTCCCCACGTCTGTCCCCGTGGGAAGGGACCCACAGCTCTGCCCAGGGCTGCTGGGAGGGCACAGTGCCCCGTGCCCTGGATGATCTGTCCTGCTGCTGGTCCCCACTCGGGGACTTGTCCTCCCTCCCCAGGGCCCCTGTCCCTGCTGCAGCTGCTGGGGTGGGCTGATGCTGGTGGTATCCAGACCTGGGTTTAAGCAACACTCCTGGATTTGAGCTGGGTTCTTGGCATGAGGATTAGCAGCAGTAAACAGGTCCTGGTGGCTCAGCTCAGCTTTATCTTAAGCAGTCCCCTGTGCACATGGGAGCAGCCCCTGTGTCCAGGGCAGAATGGAATGACAAGGAGCTGCCCCCAAAAGCAGCAGGGATTCCTCCCCCTGCCCTCCTGTGCTACCCCACTGCTGGGCAGGGCACAGATGTTTGTGTCTTGCGATAAACAACAGCAGCAGAGAAATAAAGTCCCTTTTCTGTCCCCTCTGCACTTGCAGCCTTGCAATGGGGCAGCGCTGGCTGTGGGGATGCTGAAAGATTTGGGATGGGGCCATGTCCCCCTTGCCTTGGCACAGGCAGGACAGTGCCAGCAGCAGCAGGAGGTGCCCCTGGGCAGGGGCAGGCTGGGACCCTCCTAAGTGCAACAGGTGCCCCTTTCACAGGGGGCTGCTCAGCCAGCAGAGCCCCCAGCAGCCACCAGTGGGTACAAGAAGAGATGTGGAAGGTGGGGAGAGCAGCTCAAGGGTTAAACTCGCCAGGGCTGGAAGGGTTGAATTCAGTCCAGATGGCCGGGGGATTATGCCAGCCCTAGATTTGCCATAAGCAAATGTTCAAGCTCGGGGTTGGTTTATTTTTTTCTGTTAGGGGTTCCTAAGGTCAGTTTGGGGCCTGGGCTGACCCACAGGTAGGATTCATCCATCCATCCATCCATCCATCCATCCATCCATCCATCCATCCATCCCTACCAGTCCTGCATGAGCAGGTGCTGGGATCATGCTCTGCAGACTCCCCTCAGCCCAAAAAAGCCCAAAGTCATTTTAAAAACTTCTGTTACATGTTTTGGTGTCAGCCCCTTGTGCTCCCAGAGGCTCCAGTACCAGGACTGCTAACAGATGGCACAGGGACACTGGTCCCCTTCCTCTGGCAGTGTCACTGCTCGGATTCAGTTCTTGTTTGGAAGGTCAGTGCTGTTGCTGGCCATCCTTCAAGTGGGGAATGAGCAGTGCACCCTTGCAGCTTTCAGAGATTTGTAGCAGTGCACCAAATCCTGATGGATTTTGGCATCTCCTCGCCCAGCCTGGAGCTCCTCACGGTGCTCTGGCCCCCTGCCCTGTCCCTCAGCTGCTTTGCTCTCCAGCCTGCTGCAGTGAGTGGCTCTGGGGGTGAGAGGTGGGTGATTGGCTTTTGAAGCCTCCTGGGGGTCACCCCCAGCTGCTGTTGTCACCCTCGCACCCCCTCCTCAATTAATGGGGCTTGGGGGTGAAGTTCCCCGTGCTGCCCTGCTGGTGGGTGATGGGGGACACTGTCCCTCAGCCCTGGGGTGTCTGTGGGGTGTCACAGTGTCCTCTGGCACATCCCACCCTCGTGCTGTGGGTGATGCTGCCCCATCCTGGCTGCCCTGCCCTGTCTGGCCACGATTTCCTCCTCAAACCACGCTCTTGATGGGAAACCTCTCTTCTCTTCTCTCCCCAGATGGATCTGTCCCACCGGTTCTCCAAGGAAGAGGTACGAGCGTGGCCCCACTGTGCTTTCCCTTGGTGGCACTGGGGGGGTGGCAGTGCTGCAGGGCTTTGGGGACGTGGCTCAGCTCCTGGAGCTCCAGGACAGGCAGTGGTGGTGGCCAGGGCTGGGTGCAGGGGGTGTCAGGGCCCGGGATGGGGCTGGGGGAGCTGTGAGGAGGAAATCCTGCTGATCCTGGGGGGTGCACAGAGCATGTCCCTGCTGGCTGTCCCCACATGAGGTGTCAGCACTGTCCCCCCACAGCTGGCCCTGCTCTACCAGGAGGTTCTCTACACCATCCTGCACCGCCTGGGCAAGCCCAAGCAGCAGCACATCGGGGATTCCCAGGAGCTCTACTCCTATGTGCAGAAGGTGTGTCCCCCCAACAGGGTCCCCAAAACCTGTCCCCTGACATGTCCATCCTCCCACCTACAGGGGATGGTAAGGATTTGTTATGCCCCAAGCTCACACAGTGAGTTTTTACAGGGGCTTTGATTTACTCTGGTGGTTCACAGGAGACCACAAAATCCTCAGGAGGCTGAATAACAAACTTTTACTTGCAAACTTGAGAATATTTATGTTGAATATGGTTGGGCTTTCCATGTGTTAGTGGCTTGGACTGGACCAGGGGCCAGGATGTGGAAATGCCCCATCCCACCTATGCAGAACTTGCCCTGACCCCCACCACACACAATTTCTCTCTGCTCGTTTGGAGCCAATAATCTTCCCTCTGGCCCCCTACAGGGTCATGCAGAGGAAGCTTTTAACAAACACCATGAAAGATGTAGCAGCAGCATCCAGCCAGAGGGCTGGGAGCATCCTGTGGCTGGGAGATACTAGCCCTGGAGAGGAGTTTGTCTTGGGGATGGTGGGAAGAAGGCTCTCCCTCTCTCCCTCGAGAGATTTCAGCTGGTTCCCACCCTTCCTGCTGGACTCTGCCACTTTCCTCCCCCCTTGGGCTGGTTCCAGGGAGCAGAGGGAAGCCCCTGGCTGCTCTCCAGCCCCTGTTCACAGGGCAGCATCCATCACCAGCCCCAATATCCACACAGGCTTTTGGCATGGACGCGGAGGAGCACAGTGTGATCATGCAGCAGGTCATGGAGCTGGAGGTACAGTGTGCAGCTGGGCTGGTGCTGGGGGGCTGCAGTGCCTCTGAGCCCCTCTGACTGGGACTTGGGGTACTCTGGCATTGTCACTGCTTGGGTGGGAGCTGATGGCAGGGTCCTGCTCCGACCCCATCCTTTCTTGCAGGGTTGAGCTTTCCTCACAGGGTTGCTGACCCCACACATTAATAGCTGTTTTTTCATTTTCCCAGAGCCCCATTTACTGCCTGAAAGCCACTGTGAAGGAAGCCAAGGGAATTTTGGGTAAAGATGTCAGCGGTAAGTGGAGATGGGTGGGTGTCCCGTGGGAAGAGGGGCAGCTGCTGCTCCCGAGTGGAATTCCCACACCTTCACCCTCACAGGGCTCAGTGACCCATACTGCCTGCTGGGCATCCAGGCCAGGGGCCAGGAACCAGCCCACCCTGACCACAAGAAGAGAATGAAGGCTGTGGTGAAGGACCTCATCCCTGAAGACCAAATCCATCGCACCCAAGTGATAAAACAGACCCTCAGCCCAGTGTGGAACGAGACCTTCATCCTGTAATCCCCCACCCCACCCCTTGGCTCTGCCCTCTGGGGGGATGCAGGGCATGGCCAGGGCTCAGCTGTGGATGGGGGTTCACCACTCCAATGTTCCTCAAGTAACAAAATCCCCTGGTGCCTTGCAGGGAGTTTAAAGATGTGGAGACAGCCAGCTTCCACCTGGACATGTGGTGAGTGACCCTCACCCTGCCCCCAGGGTGTCCTGCCTCCTGGGATTCAATCTGCAGCTTTTTTAAAGGCCAGAAGCCAGCTGGGAACCCTTTTGCCCATCACTTTGTGTGGAGCAGTGCAGGATGTGACCTGTGCCAGCAGAGAAATCCCAGGCAGGCCTGGTCCTAAACCCTGGTTTCATTTCTGGAGAGAAGCCACATGCTGGCAGATTTGGGCTGGGTTTGGGGGTGGCCTCAGTCCTGCCACTTCCCTGTTCCTGTACTTTCCCTTCTCCACCGTCATTGCAACTCTCTGCTCTGTTTTTCCATCTCCTGGATTTCCCCCTTTCCCCGCCGTGGGCTTCGCGCAGGGACTCGGACGTGGTGGAGTCGATGCGGCACAAGCTGGGGGAGCTGACGGACCTCCACGGCCTCAAAAGGTTGGTGCTGCTGTGGCCCCAGGGCTGCTCAGGAAATCTGGGCTAGAAAATGTTTATTTGCCTGCTGGATTTTAAAAATCACCTTTGGACGGAGGAAGGGAGTGCGGCAGGTCTGTGTCACCCTGCTCCACGCCGAGCACGGCCGGGTCACAGCTGCAGGACACCTTCCCACCCCCTTTCGTCTGTTCCTTTCAGGATCTTTAAAGATGCTCGCAAAGACAAGGGGCAGGACGATTTCCTGGGGAACGTGGTGGTTCGGCTGAAGGTGAGCGCCGGGTGCCTGCCCTGCTCCAGGTTAAACCTCCCGGCAGCACAGCCAGGATCCCTCCAGAGCCACAAACTGACCTCAGCTCCCTCCCTGTGCACAGTCACCCCACCACAGTCACTGCACAGCCTGTGCTTTTAACCCTACACAGAATCTCCCTGCCCCATGAACGCAGTGGGATGAAGATCCCCTGGTCTCTGAACAAGATCCTTCTCCTGGGGAGGCTGCCCAGGGCTGTCCCTTTGTCCCTGTGTGCCTGCAGGACCTGCACTGCTGGAGTGACCAGTGGTACCAGCTGGAGCCACGCACAGAGACCTACCCCGAGCGGGGGCACTGCCACCTGCAGTTCCTACTCACGCACAAGAAGGTGGGATGGGATGTGGAAAGGGATCCTTTCCCTTTGCCTGGGCAGGATGGGACAGCTGCCTGTCCCTTGGGGCTCGTCTGGGGCTCACAGGTGCCAGCACCAGGGTCTGCAGGTGCTGACCCTCCCCTGAGCTCTGTGCCAGCACCAGGACCCTGCTCCCGGGGCACCTGCAGCCCTTGGCTCTCCAGCCCCTCTTTTTGGGTGCTGTGTCCCCACTGTGAACCCTGCTCCCGGGGCACCTGCAGCCCTTGGCTCTCCAGCCCCTCTTTTTGGGTGCTGTGTCCCCTCTTTTTGCTGTGACAGCGTCCCTGTGTGTCCAGGCAGGTGATGGCTCTCTCTGCCTTGTCTCTTTCCAGAGGGCCACCACGAGCAGCCGGACACAGCCGAGCTACACCGTCCACCGCCACCTCCTGCAGCAGCTGGTGTCCCACGAGATCCTCCAGCACCAGGTACCACCCGCACCAGGAGCAGCCCTCCAGCAGCTGGGCTGGGGGAGAGCTTCCTTTGCAGCCCACACCCCGACACACTGTGTGATGGGAATGAGGGTCAGGATGATGCCTGGCATCCTTCCGGGGCTCCCACTCCTGCACAGACACCCCCTCCCCACCCTGGTGCCTGTCCTCATTCTCCCTGTCTTGCTCCAGGACACATTGCCCCTCCCTTTTCCTCCTGGCAGGCCGGCAGCACCTCCTGGGATGGGGAGCTGAGCAGCCACGCCAGCACCGTGCTGTACCTGCACGCCACACAGAAGGACCTCTCTGACTTCCACCAGGACATGGCGTGAGTGCCCCGCACCCAGAGCGCCCCAGTGCAGCGCTCAGGGCCTTCCTGGGACCCTCTGCCACAGCTGGTCTGTCCCATGAGCTCAGGTGTTGTCCCCAGGACACCTGGGTGCCACCCCTGTGACCCCAGCTGTGACTGTGGCTGGCTCCTGGGTGCCCCAGCCCCCGGGGGCTCAGCCCAGCCCTTCCTCCTCCCCAGGCAGTGGCTGGCCTACAGCAAACTCTACCAGAGCCTGGAGTTCAACAGCAGCTGCCTCCTCCAGCAGATCACCAGCATCGAGTACCGGTGGGTGCAGGAGCGCCTGAGGCCAGAGCAGGTGAGGGGGCTCCAGCACTGCTGTGGGACAGAGATCAGGGAAAGGTGTCCCAGGCACCCAGCCCAGAGCCTCTCCTCCTAGGAGCCCCTGGGAACCCTCCTGTGTTCCAAGAAGGGCAGGAGATTGTGGGGTACAGGGGTGCCAGGGTGTTGGAGGCATTTCCCAGTGCTTTGTTCCCCCCTCTGTGGAGAACCCCTTACCCTTTGCACTGACATCCCCTCCCCCACCTCTGATCACAACCCCCTGCAAAACTTAAATATGACCCAATTTCTGTTTCTCACAGCCTTTTCAGCTTTTCCCAGAGCATCCCCGCACCCTGCTGAGACACTGAATTTTCCATGCATAGCAATGAGGTTTAAGCACAAAGCTCAGTTCAGTCCCTCCAGGGAGAAGCTACCAGAGACATCAGGGGGTTTTTCCCATCCCTGGAGCAGGCTGGAAGGGAATGGGAGCACCAGGTGCCATGGTCCAGCCAGCATCTGCCTGTCACTGAGGAGGACAGTGCATGTTTCCTTTCTTCTCCCCAGAAAGCAGAGCTGGCCGAGTCCTTCCAGTCCTTGCTGACCTACGGGGTCTCCCTCATCCGTAGGTTCCGCATCGTTTTCCCCCTCTCTGTCCCGAGGTCCAAGGAGAGGCTTCAGTCCCTGCTCCGGTGAGTTGGTCACTGATGCCAGCTGCACCTGGGGTCCTGTGGCTTGGTCACTGAGATGGACAAGCCCCTGAGCTTGAGCAAGACTCAGTGTGAGCCCTTTGTCCCCATCTGGGCTGCTGTGACACTCATCCTGTCCCATCCCTCGTCCTGGGCTCCCTGTGGCGGTTGTTGCTGGAAGGGAATGCTGTTTGGGCAGGGTCTGTGAGGGAAGGGGTGTTTGTTTCTCATGGCAGGTGCTGGGTTTCACTCGAGGTTCTCACTTTGCAGGGTCCTCGTCCAGATGTGCAAAACAAAAGCTTTCCATGAGCTGTGCACACCCAGCCCTGACCTCACCCAGATGGTCTCAACAGCTCTGAAGGTACTGGGGGTCTCACCCACCCCAATCCCTGCAAGGTGGGACCCTGTGGCTCTCCCTTTCCTTCCATCCCTGCCCAATGCCCACACCTCAACAAATCCACGTGGATCACCCTGGCATGGGAAATACCCACCCCTCTTCAACCTGGTGGTCCCTGCCTGTGGTTCTCACCTCACCCAGGGCACAGGGAGAGTGAAGGGGGTGACAGAGCTTTGCTCCTCCTGCTTCCCTGCCATCCCACCAGGTCTCCTCTCTTGCAGTCAGGCACAACCGAGTGGTTTCACATGCAGAAGCAGCACCTCAAGCCCATGGTGAAGGTCAGTTCCCATCTCTGTCCCTCTGACATGATAAAGTCACCTCAAAATGTCTGAGCATCCAAAACAAGCTGTTCTTTCCTTTGCAGAGCATAGAGGAGAATAGCAAAGCCTTGTCCAAGCTCCTCCAGGAGGTGATAGAAGACCTCAAGCAGTGCCAAAAGATCTGGAATAAATTGTTCAGCACGTAGGTTTCCATGCTCGATCTCACCCCCATCCATCTTCCCTGGGATCAGGAGTGACAGGGCATTTTGATGCCTCATTCCTTGGCCCTGGGACTGCACAGATGGGATCTTTGGTGCCATCTCTGCCCCTTGCAGCTGTGCTGTCCTCACCCAGGACACAGCCTGGCAGGCTTTGCTGGGCAGGCTTTGCTGGGCTGGGATTGGCAGGCTCCTGACTCCACATTTTTCTCTTGCAGCAACCTGAAGCTGAATATCTTCTCCATTGCCTACCTGGAGCTGGAGAGCCTGGTGAGCAAGCCCGGGCTGCTCTGCCCTCAGGGGACTAAAGCCTAAAGCCAGGCTGAGGTTTTTGGCCACCCTTCAGGTGGCACCTGCTTGTTGCAAGGCTGGAAGGGGAGCGAGAGAAGCTCTCCCTCTCTCCCTGTGTGCCCATAGAGTGACTTTGGGGACTATTTGACCCAACAAATCTCCTCAAATGCCACCCAAAAGGAAGAGGAGTCCCCTGAGCTGACCTTGCTCCAGAAGGAGCCTTCCTGGCCGGACCTCAGTGTGTGTCCCCTGCCCTTGCTCCCATCAGGTCGCGGAGCACGTCCAGGAGCAGCTGCACGAGGTTGACAGCAGCATGTCCAGACCCACAGCTGAGAGCCTCTTCGATCTCTACAGGAAACTGCAGGAGCTCTGTCAGATGAGGGACTCCCTCCCAAACAGGTATGAGAGCTCTCTCCTCCTGAGAGAGGAGAGCTGCCAGAGGGAGGGATTGAGCAGTTAACTGAGAGGATCTCTGGATCCTTCCCACTCACCTACATCACTAATTGCACACCAGGCAGAGCAGGCTGTTGGTGTCAATGGGAGCATCACCAGGAGGGTTTTGGGCTCATCTCTGGGTGGGATTGGTGTGAGAGCAGGAGGGGTGGTGGTCCTGTGCCACTGCTGTGCGGTGGGAGAAGCCAGCACATCATCCATAGGGACGATGTCTTCATCCACAGGGATGGACCTCTGGCTCTGAGCAATTTCCACCAGTGGTTCGAGGAAGCATTACCCCTGTGGCTGCAGAAGGCTTACACCACCACACTGGAGAGGGCTCAGAGAGCCATCCAGATGGACCAGGTAACGTGGGGAGGAGAAATCTCCCTCCTCCCTTTGGGACACTCCAGCTGTCCTCCATGGCTTGCTGCTGTGCCTGGCTCACAGCACTGAGACCACCACATAGGTGCCACTGGCAGCCCAGGAGCAGCCTGGTTCTTCTCCCAAAAGCATAAAAATATCTGGTTCCCTGGGCCAGGTGATCCCCCCCACCCTGGTCCTGCACAGTGTCCCTGGCAGCCCACAGGCTGATCTGAGCACCCTGCATTTGGGCTATGCTGCGAGAATCCCCTTTGCTTCCAGCCTCCCTGAAGAGGGGAGGAAAGGCAGCCATGGGGCCACAGGCTGCCCTTCAGTGGGGTCCAACAACACTGGGTTGGTGTATGGAGGGAAGCAGGGAGCTCGTGCTGCTCCATCCATCCTCATCTCCACTCTCTAAAGTGGTTGTGTGATGACATTGGGATCCAAGGAGCTGATGAGGGGCCAGAGAGCCCCAAAGTGAAGGAGCAGCTCTGCTCTCTGGGATGGCATCTCTCTGTATGAGCTGTTTGCCTTCTCTGCCCCTCAGCTGAAGCCTTACGGGTATCACAAGCACAGCACATCCACCGTTGACCTGTCCACCTGCTACGCCCAGGTCGTGACAACCTGGCAGCAGCTCAACTGGCCAGACCCTGAGAAAGCCTTCATGATCATGGTCAATCTCCTGGAGGTTTGTACACCTGGGCACCAGTACCTGGATTTTCCTCCTCCTGCTCTTGAGGACGTGTCTCCATGAAGGAGCCGGTGCCCCACGGTGATGTGAGTCCCTGAGCCCACAGTGGTCCCCGTGATGCCTGGTTCAGTCCCGTTTGTTTCCTCTCTGACCTGCAGGACATGTGCAAGATCTCCCTGATGTACTGCAAGCTCATCAAGGAGAGGGCTGAGGCTCTGTCGCTGAGCGAGCAGAACGAGGGCGAGGCGGCCAACAAGGTTGGTTCTGGAACTTGTCCTGGTTGCTCCAGGAAGGGCAGGATTTGGCCCTGGTTTCTGGACAAAGAGGCAGCTGAGCTGCTGAGAACCCAGCTGACATCCCCAGTTTGGGTTCCACAGGGACCAGCTGGCCATGAAAAGCCATAATCTGAGAAAATCAGGAGGGAAATGATGTGAGCAGGATGGGAATGGGGACACAGGTGAGGATGAAAATGAGAATGGAGATGGTGATGGGACTAGGCATGAGGATGGGGATGGAGATGGGAATAATGATGGGGATGGGGATGGAGATGGGAATAATGATGGGGATGGGGATGTGGGGTGCTCCAGGGAGTGTGGACCCTGGAGTAGACCCTCCTCTCCCAGCTCTGCATCGTGGTGAACAACATCGAGCAGCTGCGGCTGCTGATGCTGAAGCTGCCGTCGCAGCTGGACTGGGCCCAGCTGGAGCAGCGCACGAGGGGCATCATCGACCCACAGCAGATCCAGAACGCTCTGCACAACCAGCTCCACAGCACCGTGGCCTGCCTGGACCACGAGGTCCAGGACGTGGTGCAAGCTCTGGCTACCAAGGTGACCACCTGCCACTGATGGCCCTCACCCAGCCCACAGCAGTCTCACCCAAGGTGTCCTGAAGCCCATAACGCTCCTGGGATGGAGACAAGGTGGAGCTGGGCGTGGGGAGGCTTGTGCAGAGGGCAAAGTCCAAGTCTCTTCCTGCATTTCTCCCTGGCAGCTGGAAAAGGGCATTGCCAGGCACATCCAGGAGCTCTCATCTTCCAGTAACACCCAGAAACCTGAGGATGTAAGTATCTGGTCCAGCCCCTCCTGGACCATCTTTTTTGGACAGCTATGGATAGCCTTTGCTTGCTTGGTGGGTGTCTCTCACCCTCCATCCCTGCTCCCTGCCCATGCCTGGGGCACAGGACACACCAGTGATGGGGCCCAGATCTCCACAGCCTTCATTTGATGCCCATGTCAGCAGCAGGACCTCAGCAGGCTCAGCCTGCCTGTGTTCTGTGGGAAGGAGCCCCTCTGGGATCCTCCCTGGCCTGCTGTGTCCTGCTGGATACGCCCCCCCTGCACTCCCCAATGCCCCTCTCCTCTCACTGCAGTCCATCACCCCACTCATGAAGTTCCTGGAGTCGGAGCTGCAGTACCTCAACGAGCACCTGGTCCAGGAGAACTTCAAAAGGTGACCAGGGCACTTGGGATGCACTGTGGCAGAGGCCACCAGTGTCACCATCTCTTGGGCAGGAGCATCCCCTCAGCTCCATGGGGCTTGGGACCATCCCACTTTGGGGCTGGCAGGATGAGGCACTTCCTTCTGGGGCTTTGCAAAGCCCTTCAGCTGGAGACAAGCCCAGCCACTGGATCCTGCTCACAACCTCCCTCTCCCCTGCAGCCTCCTTACTCTCCTGTGGCAGCACACCCTGTCCGTGCTCTCAGCAGCACAGGGGCCACAGGTGCCCTCGGTCCAGCACTGCCAGAGGCTGTTCTGTGCCCTGAAGGTACCAAGGGGAAGCAGGGGGTCCTTGGCAAGGACAGGGGTTTGGTTGGTGGCTGACAGCATCCTTGTCCCCAGAGCCTGGAGCTGTGCTTCCACGCCGAGGGCTGCGGGCTGCCGCTGGAGACCCTCCACAGTGCAGCCTTCCAGGTATGGAGATGGGGATGGGAGTCCCTGTGGGTTGCTTTGGGAGGAAGGGATGCCAGGGATCCCCAGGCTGTGGACCTGTCCGTGTGCTTGAGCATCACCTCACACCCTCCCACAGAGGCTGGAGTCTCACCTGGCCCTCTGCTCCGCCACCAGCCGCAAACTTATCCAGAAATACTTCAGCAACAGGATCCAGCAGCAGGTAGGAGTCTGGATGGTGCCCCCAGCCCCCTCCCACATCCCACCCTTGCCCACAGGCCCTGCCTGTGGAAATGTGGAATTTCCCCACCACCCTCCCAGTCCTGGGGCTGTTGGGGCAGGGTTTGCACAGTGTTGAACAGGAGGAGGCTCAATTCATCCCAGAGGATTCCAGCACACCCTGGTACCCCAAAATTCCTGCTGAGCCTCTGCCAGACCTTGTGTATCCTCTCCATGATGGGGATGAAGGGCAGCACCTTTATCCTTGTACCCCACTGCCCAGCTGGACACCAGCTCAGAGAAGTACGGGGCCGTGACCATCAAAGCTCTGTACCGGCCTTTGGAGCAGAAACTCCGTGTGGAAGTGCTCAACGCCACCAACCTCATCCCGCTGGACTCTGACGGTGAGTGTGTGTGGGCAGGGGAGACACACTGCCCCACGGCCCCTGCCCCTGCTCCCCGTATGCCCCAGTCAGGAGAGATGCTGGCAATGCTTGGACTCTCTCTTGGTTTGCTTTTTTGTCCAAGGAGGTGGATTTGGGGGAAAAGAGGGGTTATTGCAGTGGTTCTGGGTGCTGCGGTGGGATGTGGCAGGCAGGACTATGCAGGACCCACATCCCACTGTTTGTGGCACAAGCCAGCAGCCAGGGCAGGCGGCTTTTATCATCGTGCAAACCAGCCGCAGATAAAAAACCACTCTGGGGGTGAGCAGCGACCTTCTGCCGGTCCGGCTGTCGTTCGGGGAGCTCTCCAGGAGAGGTCACTCCTCCTGCAGCCACCCCTGGCCGATCGCTGTGCCGGCAGGGTTAGGGATGTCCCCGCAGCCTCCAGGAGCCCGGGGTTGGGGTGAGGATGCCCTGACCCCCCCCTGCAGCCACCCCGGTGTGTCCAAGCCCCCCCGGTTGGGTTCATCCGTGCAGAGGGGCCAGGGGAGGGGGCTGATGTCTGCACCCCACCAGGCTCCAGCGACCCCTTCGTGCAGCTCACCCTGGAGCCCCGGCACGAGTTCCCCGAGGTGGTGGCCCGGACCACCCAGTGCAAGAGGAACGAGCTGCACCCCCTCTTCGACGAAGCTTTCGACTTGTACGTAGGGACTGACACCCCCCGGGCCCCCCCCACTCCCCGCAGCCCCTCGGGCTTCAGCAGAGCCTCTGCCATGGGGCTGCTGCTCCAGGAACGGGCCGTGCCCAGGGATTTCAGCCCCTGCACCCCAGAGGGGTCCCCCAAACAGCCGGGATGGTTCGGGGCTGTGCTGGGGCCCCGGGCGGGTTGGGTCAGTGTGGGGCTGTGCATTCGCATGGGGCACGGCAGGCTGGCACCGAGGGACCGAGGGGACGGGGTGCGATTGATGATCCCCTGGTGCAGCTTGATCCCCCCCGAGAAGTGCCGGCAGGAGGGGGCCTGTCTGCTGCTGACCGTGTTTGACTACGATGTGCTGGGGGCCAACGACCTGGAGGGCGAAGCCTTCTTCCCCCTGTGCCACCTGCCCGGCCTGGACAGCGAGGAGGACGAGGCTGACATGGGACGGGTGCCCCAGAGCCGGCTCCCCCTCACGCACCCCAAGCCCACGGGTACGTGGTGCCCCAGCCGGGCCGAGGCCCTGCAGAGCGGGGAGGGGGCTGTGGGGAGCAGCTCCCACCATTACCGCCCTCTTCTCTGGCAGATGAGATCCTGCAGCTGCTGGAGTCCAGGAAAAGGGACAAAGAAGCTCAGGCCTTCGTTAAGCTCCGCAAGCAGCGAGCCAAGCAGTCCAAGGAGACAGAGTGAGGAGGGGAAGGAAGATGGCCTGGAAGGAGGGGTCCGGCCAGCGGGACTTCTGTGGTGCTGGGACCAGAACCTTCTGCAGGGAGTGTGGGGACAGAGGGGTCCCTGTGCCTGACCCAACTCACCCCACCTTCGGCAGGTCACCCAGGGAGGGTGGGCAGGTGGATTCCGGGGGATTTCTTTGCCTGCCTGGACTGGTAACACTACACGAGGGATGTGGAAGTGTGGCTGTCCCTGTCTGTCCCTCTGGAGCTTGTGACTGCCAGTGCTGCATCTCCTGGCCGTGTCCCCAACCCTCCTGTCTGCAACATGACTGACTCAGGCTGGGGACAGCCATGGCCAAACCTGCCTTCATTTTTTTTTATTTTTTTTTTATTTTTAAATTTTTTTCCCCCTCATTTTCTTGTGGATAAGCCTCTTATTTTAAATGAAAAGCCACAAAGCAGATGCGTGGGCTGTGTGCTTTGGGGCAGTGGCCCTGTGCTGGGAGCAGCACAGTGGGGTGGGACAAGGCATTTGAGATCTGGTGGGAGCTGCTGAATTTCTCCTTTTTTAAAAAGTGCATAGCTGTTGTGTCTGTTTGGTTTTGGTTTTTTTTATAATTTTACCACCAATTTTACCTCCTGGAAGCCGGGGATCTTGCAGCAATCAAGAGCATCACAGCCCTGGCAGCCAGACCAGGAGGTATTTTGGGCAGCTGACAGTCCAGGCATGGGGTGCAGGTCCCTGGCATCACTCCCAGCCTGTGCCAGGGACCCGGGTCCCTCTGGAAGTGGTGGGAAGCCCTGCAGGGTGCATCCACGTGGGGTGACCCAGTGTGACAGCAAAAACGCAATGCAGGTGGTTGTAACAATTTTGTGGGTTTTTTGGAGCTTGTTTTTGCTGCAATTAGTACTAATTATACACCTGGAGCTCCCTCTACCCCCACCCTGCAGGGAGATGGCCGTGTTTGAGCTGCAGCAGGTCCCTGGGAGCTGCCAGGGACCAGGGAATTAAAAGCATCCCCCTCCCGGGTGCCTGAGCACCAGCTGCTCCCTCGGTGGGCAGAGCAGCCGCTGGGTCAGCTCAGGTCAGATCCTGGATGCGGGGGTGGCAAAAGAAAAAAGCTCCTTTGGTATCTGTGTGACAGAGCCCACAGCAGGGGGGATTAAGGCGCTGCAGGCTCTCAAGGAAGCCATTTGCTGGCTTAGGTTGCAGTGCAGAGAAATAATATTCCAGAGCTGGGTCTGGGAGTGTGGGGACATTTCAGTGTCATTTCAGCTGGCTCCAGCACCCTGCAGCTCATCTGGAGCTGGCACCTCACACTTCATAACCTCATTACATGAGGCTGGAGGTTTGAATATGGTCTCAGCTCATTTTTAGCTGTTTTTATAAAAATCACTGTGTCCCACCTTGCCCTGGGCTGGCACCAGCAGGCGTGTCCCAGGGAGCAGGCAGCACAGGCTGACCTCTCATTTGGGATTGCTTGCATTGTATTATTCAAGGTGTTATAGCTTCATTTTTGCTCAGCTCCAGGCACTTGTGTGTGTCTTCTCCCACCCTAAAAGAAATCCCACCTTTTATAGAGAAAGACTAATAAACCTTAATCAGTCAGAGCACAGCTAGCACCATGGAGGTGGAGAACAGCCCAAGCATTAAAAAATAAGGCTTGAAGCACACAAAACCAGCTCCTAGCAAATGCAAGAATGATAAGAGGAAGAAATCTCCATCATCATCCTCCTAATCCTGGTCAAGGACCCGACACAGGCAGATGGCCAGAACACAAGAGGGAAGGGGCTGGCACTTAGATCTACTGATTTTATTGTGTTACCAATAATCTGCAATACAAATGGGCCCATTCAGATTTTTGTTGTGATTGGACTAATGGGAAGTGGTTGATACATCTTTGAAGCATTAATTAGACCAAAATTAACAGGTAATTTTTGGATCCACAGACTGGGTGTGTTCTTTTGGGTGCCAACACACAGAACACTGTGCAGGCACAGCTCACCTCTGCCCAGCCTGGCTCTTCCAGGACATAAATCCATGTCCAGACCAAGAATTTGGGTGAGAAATGTTTTGATTTGCCACCTCAAAAGGGGACTCTGCCCCACCATTGATGTTCCCCCTCTTTCACTATGCCTCCACCAGGAAAATGAATTGCAACACCCCGAAAACAGAGGGGAGCTCAGAGCGAAATTACTCTTGGTTGTGTGAAAATTTGCCAACAGATCTGTTGTTTTGAAGGCTCCAAAGCCCAGATTTCTCCACCCTCCCAAGGCCCAGAGCAGAGCCTGGGGCTGCACATCCACCCGGGCACGCATGCGCACACACACACGCACACACCGCTTCAGTTTGTAGTTTTTTTCTTAGCAAAAAAATAAAAATTTATTGTCCTCTAAAAAAAAAAAAAAAAAAAGAAAAAAAAAAGAGAAAAAAAATCCATCCTGCCCTTGGAAACTGTGACACAGATTGAGTTCTTTCCAGCCCCACATGCAAATTCACTCTGCCAAGAAAAGAGTCTAAACCAGGTTTCCGACAGCCAAAACACATATTTACAGAGTACGAGAGAACGACAGCTGAAATCACAGTTCTATACATGGAATCAACAACACGTTTTACACCACTGATCACCATTCTGCCAACTTCTACACGGACTAGGGGCGCCTCTGCCCAGTGCCCTTCCTCCTGGGGAAAGCAGGGAAGGGACTGGGCAAGAATTGCCACCAGAAATACTGCAGTGTGTATTATTATTATTATTTTTTTAAAACGTATACTGTATTTATTTTGTTTTAACATTGGAAGCTACGGAGTGGGGAAGCCCCAGAAATCTCTCCAATGCAGTCACTACTTTGCAGGAATACTTCACCTTTAAAATACTAGATTTTACATCAGTAACATCTATTTTGCTGTTGGCCATCACTCCAAGGATTGTAACTCTGGAGGAAAACACTGGTAATATTCTTCCTTCTCAGATAGGGGAAAAGGAGGAAGAGAGGAGGTTCGGAGACTGGTGGAACAGCAAGGGGTGACTGAGTCCATTCAGTGTTATGGGCTTCCTCCCAGGGTAAGGAATTCTCTTCATTGTCTCAGCTGCACAAGCCTTGCCAGTGGCTCAGGTTCAGCTTCAGAGATGAACAAAAGTGTAAAACCCTTTGGCAGGGGATCAGCTGCAGGGACCCCCCAGGGGAGGGATCTGCTTTAGGAATTGTGCTCCAGCTCTGAGAGCCTTGCCGGGTCCCTCCCGTGCCACAGCAGGCACGTGGCCGTGGCACCTAAGGCTGGAGAGGAGCTCAAAGTGGTCCTGTTAGCCCAAAATGCCAACATCCTTCAGCTCCTGGCTCTCACCTACAGCTCCAACCCTGCTTGTTGCTCTGGATCTACCCAGGCTCCTGTTGTCCCAAGCCACCTGCTTTGGGTTGGTTTTCCATAATAATGTAAAAGTTTATTGACCTTTAGGATGCTGTGGTTTCACCACACAACCACAACTCCCTTCCCCCAGCTCTCAGAAGGGTCTGACCTGCCCAATTCATCACCCAGGTCAGCTCTTCTGAAGCTCCCAAAAATTTGGGGAGGAAAATGTCATTATCCAAGGACTCTGTGTGAGGGGGCAGGACCCAGATGTGGTCGGGGCTGTTCAGCTGGGCTGCTCCCCCAGGAACCCTGTGTGGAGCCCACTTTTATTTGTTTGAAGCCCCCTCAGCTCTGCTGTGTTACTGCGTGCCCTGTAAAGGGAGTTCCTGCTTCAGAAGGAAGCCTGACAGTACGTGACAGGGGCTGCACTTATTAGCACCAGGTTTATTTCAGCTCTTTTTACACCACACAAAAGCTGATCACAGACTCTCAAGCCTCAACTGCAGTGCTGTGATTATGGTTTGTCCTTCCTGCACGGAGCAGGCAGCAACAACTGCTGGAGTGGGTCAGGAATGCTGCTCCTTCCCCCTGCTCCCACCTCATTTGGTTCAGAAATTGTCTTTAAACGGCCCACCAGAACATTCACAAAATATGCAAAGATGAAGTTCTCTTTTCCATCTGATGCTTAAGAAAATAAATTCACATTTCAATATTCCTCTCCTTTTTTTTTTTTAAAGCAGCAAACAAATAGATAGAAACCTAAATTTAGGAAGTGTTTCTTCAAGAACCAGAGGAAAGTGAGAAAATCTATGTGCTTGTGCAAAGAGAGTGCTGAGAGAGGTTGGGGTGGGGGCAAGGGAAGGGTCTAGTGCTAATTCCTTCAGGCTGCTCTGCCATGAGTGCAGTGTGGCAATGGAAAGTTAAAATTTAAGGGCCACAAATAGGTGAAATTCTGAATTCTTTGGTCCTTCAGTATAAGTTTTAAAACAGAGAAACTGTTTTACTCAAAAGGGAAAAACACATTTTCTCTGGCCAGGAATTTTTCCTTGTACCCCAGGGAAACTGGGGGCAAACAGCTCTTTCCCCTTAACCCCCCAAGTCCTGCATCACCCCGTGACTGGAAGTCCCACAGAGACAGCCCAGGGTGGAGGGATTCCCTGGTGGAGTCACGGAGCTGGTGCTGGACAGATCTGGAAAAAGAGGGTGGGCAAAAGGCAGCATCACCCCTGAGCAGCCCCCAGGGAGGAGCAGAGAAACCCCCATGCTCATAAAAAGTGTTACAAACCATAGCCAAAAACGGGCTGATCAGCTCTGCTGCTTATAAATATTAAAGACCTGATTCAAGAGTTTATTTCCTATGATTTAAGTTAGTTACAAAAAAAACTTTTTAGTATTTTTTTTTTTTTCTTAATTGGGCTTTTTCCTCCTCCTCCCCCCCACTTTAATTTTTTTTTTTTTATTTTTTATTTTTCCTAAAAAAAAGAGAAATGTTCACGTATTTTAATAAAAGGTCTTTCCTTAAGATCAGACCAAGGCAGATGTGCTGCCCCATGGCACAGACATTCAAAGGCTATAACCAAACAACATAGCCACAATAGTCACTCAACAGTGTCTCTCCATTAAAAAAAATTAAAAAACCTGATGCTAGTTACAATAAAATACACATGGAAAAAAAGCATTTTTACCAAAAAACCCAAAAACAAGTTAATGGGAAAACATAAAAAAGAACTACACAGAGCTGCACTTAAGAGATCATCTGGGAATGCATATTAACCCCTTCCATGGAGAGGAAAGGTGGAATTATGGAAGCAAACCTAATTATGTGTTTGTATTAAATATGAAGCTTTCTGAGAGGCTCTGGTAAAAATTCAGTTTTCCTACAATAGTGGGCAGCTGGAGGTTCCAGTGCTTTTCCAGGTCAGGGAGGGGCAGCACAGGACCATCCCTGTGCAAAATAAAAATGTTTAGTCAACTGAGTGGCCTTTTGGTTGAGATCCCAGCAGGTTACTGCAATCCACCTGATGTAAAAATCCAATGGACATGCTGGTAGGGAAAGTCACAGGAAAGCTCAGCTGCTGGGCAGGTCTGAGCTGGTGGCATTTCTCTGTCCTGCTGGACTATTTCTGTCACCACACATCTCCAGCACAAGGATCTCTGGAGCCAGCAATCCACAAACCCCCCTTGAGCTGCTGATACAGGCAACAAAAATGTCCTCAGCCTATCTGGAATTGGTTCATGCACCTCAGCAGTGACTACGAGTCAGGTCCCTGTGGCTAAAACAAAACTAATCTGCTCTGAAACAGTAAAAAGTCTCTGGACAGCCACCAGACAAAGGGGTGCCCAGAGAGAACTAACCTCTGCATCCAAATTTCCTTCATAAAGGGCTTTGGCTCACCCAAGGGCAATACTTCTAAGGCTGCTCAGACTTGGAACATGTTGGCTGCATCAGAAGTGAACATTGGTCACTGAATTTTGGGGCTTGGCTTGCTCTAGGTCCAATATAAATATTTTTTTTTCCCTCTTTTCTTCTTTTCATACAAATATACAAAGAGCGTAAAAAAATTTAAAAAGTGAACTTTGCTGATTAAATGACAGACAAAGTTCCTGCACATTCAGAGATGGGCAGTGTGAGGCCCTCCAGGCAGGAGCCTGGCAGAGCTCCCATCAGGGAGGACGGCTTTAACCAAGCTGGGTCAGTGAAAGAGCAGGGGGACCGAAGGCATGAGCAAGTCATTTCAATCCACCTCGATCCTCCCTGTGATCTCAACTCTTCCTCTGGAAAGCACATGGAAGCCCCTCTTGCCCACTCTAAGTCCTTCTGGAAATAGTCAAAAATTTGTTATCACCTAAATAGAAAAGAGGAGAAACACAGACTCTTTGCAAATGGCCCTTTGATCTGTATTAAAAACAGCTCTCAAAGTTCATCAAGAGTTAGAATTAGTGGGGCACGGGTGAGGGGCAGTTTAGATACGGGATGTAAAATATTAAAAAGTGCTCTGCAACTAATTTTCTGTTTTCATGTGTGCATGTGCGTGTGTGTGTGCACGTCCCTACACGTGCACAGCCACACCCAACCGCACACATATATACATATATATATATACACATACATATATATGTACGTATGTATAAAGTTAAAAAGTTCTATAGGATATGATCAGGAGTGTCCTCGGGAGGTCACGACTGCAGGGAGTGGGGCCTGTTGGGGTGGCAGATGGGGCACTCGCCCTCCTCAGCGCACGTCTCGCACAGCACCGCGTGTTGGCACGGTAACACCACCCGGTTCTCCTCCTGACACTTAAGGCATTTCACTGACTGCATCTGAAATACCGCCTGCAAGAGAGGGGGACAGGGCACAGCGTCAGTGTCACACACACAGCAAAGGGCTCAGCGGCTTGGGGAAGGGCAGGGAGCACGTGCAGCTGTCTACCCTGTTCATGGCCTGAAGCAAAAGTAAAGCAGCACAGTGTGATGCCTTTCAGGACCTTCAGGATCAACAGAGTGGCTTTGACTGATTTAAATTCTGTACTTTAGGTACAAAGAAGATGGAGTTATTTCCTTGTGAGCTAGAGCTCACCTTGATTACATCTACCTGGAAGTGCTCTGATAGGCTTCTGATTTCTGGGTCTACTAAAGAAAAGGGAAAAAGCTGTGACCCGTAGGAGCACAGAGGGCAGAGCCCTGCCCTGCCAGGCCCTGGCACTCACCTTGTCCACTTTCTCCAGGTTTGCCCGCAGCTGTTTCTGCAGGGTGTAGAGTGACGAGAGCGAGAGCGTCTCCAGGTCAGAGAAGGAGCGCAGGAACTGCGGGTCCTGGCCGGTGTGGATCCTCTCCAGCTCCTCCTGCAGTTTCTTCACTTGCAGCTCCAAGGCTTCCCTCTGCTCCCGGGCCAGTTCACATTCCATGTTAGCTGTGTTGGCGCGATCATTTGCCTCCTCTGCCTCCTTTTTCCAAGCATCACAAGCCTGCAAGTTCCAACAAATGGGGTAAAAGAAGCAGTCTGAAAACTTGGTCTACCTCCAAAGAGAAACCCAGGCAAAACTATCCATTTCCATACACTCCTCACACCAGTTCTGACCCATCTGCCCTGTTCCCAAATTCTGAAACACGTTTGGAGCTTTACTTCAAGGCACTGCTCATTCCACATAACCCATCTGCTTGGGCCGTGGCTCTACTCATCTGGCTCACAGTGTTCAGGGGATGAACTTTCAAACTGACAAATTATCATGGATCAAAGCTCTGAGAGACTGTCAAACACCTCAGGGTGCCTGTCCTGACATCTGGCCTTGCACTTCCAGCACCTGAACACACCTGAACACACCAGGCCCAGTGATTTGGTGATTTACAAGGGAGAGGAAAGAATGCTGAGAACCTGTAAAACCCACAGCTCTGTCCATCACCTCCATGTCCATAAAGAGCCTGCTGAAAGGCTGACACCCCCTACTCCTTTACACTCCCTAATCCCATGATTTGCCCAAGTACCTGCTTGGCTTGTTTCCAAGACTCTTCCCACTGCTTTATTGTGCCGTTGGCTTCGTCCAGTTCTTGTCGTAGCCGTGCCATCTCCGCAGCACCTGGACCTGACAGAAATGCAGGTGAGGTACTGGGCGAAAAACTCCCCGAAGCAAAGTGTTCCCATATGCTGCTGTTCATCCCATTTAAACCTGTTTCACAGGGAAATAGAGAGGGTTATGTCACAGGTGCTGGCAATTTCCCCATTTTCTCCCTAACCTGTGAAATCCAGGATTCAAAAATGTGTAAATAGGATACAAAGTTCATTTAGGAATCAGTTTCATCCCCATGACCCCAGAGTCCATCACAGAGGGACTTTATAGGGAAATTTCACACTTAGGCCTCATCTTTAGTGATGGAGGAAGGAACCATGACACTGAGTGGAGGCAACTCTTGAATCAGGCTGTTTTTAGAAGCATCACTTTTACAGCAGAGCTGACTGTCAGCCTGAATGCCCCTTCTTTCAGGAGAACCCCTGACCTGCTTCTACATCCCCACTTTTCAGGGCAGCATAGCCACCAGAGTTGGTTCACAGAGCCCAGGTGGTGCTTCCTCCCACCCTACACCCTGAGAAACTTCTGCTTTTGTCTCCTCAGCGTGGGGCTTAGAAAAGGAGCCTCACTTCCAAAGAGTGACACAAAAATGCTCCAAGTCATTACTGTTTCTATACACAAGGAACAAAAGTGGAAAATCCTGTTTATAAACAAGTAGAGACAATAGTATCTGTATGTGCTTCATCCCCTGCAGAGCTCTAGCACTAAGCTAGTGAGCAGCATCAGAGAAAATGAATTAGCCATTTCTCTATTTTAGTTTGTTCAAATAAACTCTCTTTTCAGGAAGAAATTCAAGGCTTAGGAGACAAAGGAGTAGAATATCAGTTGTAGACAAAAGTGGCTATTTTTCCAGAGTCCAATGTTTGCACATCCAGGGGAAAGCTAGTAGGAAAAGGTAAAAATGAGACAGAGTGTGGACTCTTACCCACACAATTTGCTCCAGTTTGATGTGGGAGTCATTTTCATGCAGTGGTGTTAAATTGAGCTGCAATTGATAATTCTGATCTCACAGCAGCTAAACTGTCCTGCAAGTGACCCCTGGAGCCAACAGCCCTCTCACTGAGGTCTATCCCAGCAGCACTGACTTCCCAGCCAAGACACAAATAGTTACAAAATATACAGCTGAAAAATAGTAACTTGTCTTCACCAAGGGTTTAGGCACATTAACTCATTCAGCAGAGCAGCAAAGGATCTTTGCCTGCTCAGGCCACTTACCACAGATCCATTTCAGCTGCTCTGAAGAGTGCTCAGTTGAAAGCAAGAAGTTTTAATGGAATCCCAACTCACATTTTGTTTTTTTAAACCTCAATTTTCTTGAATGGGAATCCAGCATTAAGCAGGATGCTGGCAAGCCACAAATTCTGCCACAGTGCTGACCAAACTGATCTTTCAATTTAAACTCCCTCTTCCCAGCTGCTGTTCTCATTTCACATTAGAAGTATCAAGCCCCTTTGGGCAGGAAAACCTCTGCATATTTCGCACCTAGCACAGTGGAAACCAGCCCAAAACTAGGTATTTTAACTCAATTTCAATACAAATAAGTGATTAGCTACACACTTAACATGTTATGTGCATTCACTAAGTTAAATGGAACAGATGATTGCCAACTGCTAAGAAACTATTTAAATATCTTTTCAAAATCCCAGCAAAGGATCTGTTGTGTTCATGGAAAAATATCTTTTATAAATAAATTATTTTAATGCATTTGTGAATTTCTTGCAACTTTTTATTTGTATAAATACACAGTCAAGATAAACATAACTCATTTCTTCTGAAACAGCAATTTTTCCTTTCCTTACAAAAACTGGGATGAACAGCCAGCCTCAACCTAATTAAGAGCAAAGATGGCTTCTGATGTCTTTTATTACAGTTAATTGTAAAAGCTGTTAAAGCCAAACAAGCAGCAATGGCAAGCATGGAAGCATGGGCTTGGGCTGTGCAAACAAGGGATGGAGTTACACAGATAAGTGCATGCAGAAATAGCTTACACAAGCATGTAATCATTTTATTAGGTTAAGCTGAATATTAAAGATTAAAGTGTATCTCAGATTTTAAGAGGCATTTATGTCTAGCATCAATAGAGAGAATTAATATTTACTGTTATGCACAGAAATGAGCAGAACTGGTGTCCCTGTAGCCTGGAGGCCAAACAGTTTTATTTCTCAAGGTAATCCTGTGTCTTGATAATAAAAATAGATTTGTCTGCTAAATTCCCTGTTTTTCCTGATACAGCTGAAGCTCCAAAGTAATTTCTCTTCCTTCAGTCCCTCATGCAGGAAAAGGACCCTTGAGGAAGGGAAGGAAGGAGCAAAGGGGACAAAACTGGAACACTGTCATTTTGGGAAGTCCACACTGCAGAACTGGTGCAGTGTCAAACAGTGGCCCAGGTCTGCTCTAGAGCTCCCAGAAGCCACTCTGACCCACAAGCAGTCCCAAGGGCAAACTGCAATCCCTACCTAAACTAAGCCAAGATAAGCACCCAGCTCTGAGTTTTATATGAAGTCTCAGCAAAGCACCGCTGGCTGGAAGAGGCAGAGCTCCTTTCCCCAAAAGGCATCATCAGAGCAAGACAATTAACCTATAAGTCCCTTTTTCTCAGCCCAGAAACCAGGGAACTAGAGGGAATTTCTCCCTTGTTCATGAGGTATTAGCTGACTTTTGGTAAAACAGCTTCTAGTCCCATTGCTGCTCTCATGGGAAGAAGAGATACATGGCAGCAGTGAAGTAACACATTGAAATTAAAGCCGACTGAAAAGAAAATACTTACATGGCACAGACAGGCATGTACATGGGACACACACACTGCATTTACCTAATGATCCATGAGAAGCTGATGTGCCCAGGAACGTGTTTTCTGACTGGCTTAAGTGTCCCTGGGGCTGATGGAGGAAATGCGATGAGAGGCTGACCGGTGGAGAAGGAGAGGCGGAGTGAAAGGAGGCAGAGCTTCCAAGGGAGCCGGGGATATTTACAGGAGCAGAACTTTGCAGCAAACTCCCACCTGGACAAAGAACACACAGAGAGGATGGCTATGTATGACCATGAGGTGTGGGCACAGGCAGGAGTTCAGAGCAGGAGGTGTCAGGTTCCCTTTCTCCTCCCTGAGCCCCTCGGGATTCCCTCCACTTTTCCTGAGGTTTCATTCCCCTCTCAGCCTTTAAGAGAAGCACTGAAGCTGCCATCCCATGACCCACGCAGGTTAAAACCCTCCACAATTCAATGGATTACTCTTTCAGTGGCCAAAGGAACAAAAGGTTTTCTGAGCAGAGCTCAGTCCTTGTCAATCTAGAGAAGATGAATTTGGTATCTGGTGAAATACTTCATCATGAAAAATTCACTTCTAAAACGTCTGCCTTTAATAATTGCAAACAACCTGTAGTGAGAAGACCACCATGCTGGGTGGTCTCATGATCTCAACCACTAAAAACCAGTGACTAGCTGTAGTTACACATACCTGAGTGCCTGGATCTATCACTAATAAAAAAGCCAAATAAACAAAAGCCTAACCACAAAAGCCATCAACCTCCCTTACACCAGAAGTTCTGCCTGCCACTCACAGATTTAGGGAGATCTCAGCCCTGCTCTCTCCTCAGCAATGTCTGTCCTTAGAAGGTCACCAGGTAACACCCAGGTCTGATGTGAAGAGAGGGAGAAGGGGAGGATCCCTAAGGCACTGCAGGTGGGGAGCAGCAACAGCAGGGCTGGCAGCAGACAGGGACAGTAAACCTCCAATAGGCTCTAATTTTTGGCAGGAAAATGGAGTGATATTCTTTCCACAGGTCCCTTTCTACCTCAATAAAACTCCAGGCAGTGCAGTTCCCTTGGAAACCTTCAGACAGCTGGAGTTAGCTCCTGTTCAAACACCTGCTTTGCACAGCAAGGGTAGCCAGAAACTACAACCACTTCCAAAAACGTTAGGAGACGTTTCTTTTTTCACTGGACACCCATCAGAGACAGGTAGAGGAGGCCTTAGCCTACCTCCATGTATCAAAATGAGACAGACATTCCAGGAACCACATCAGCAGACCATGATGACACTCTGACAGATGGATGGCATTACCAGGTCAGTGAGTTTCCTGTTACAACTAGGGAGAGTTTTCTGCTTAAGATGCAAATTGTTATACTTTGGCCTGATTTGAAATGTATCAGATGCCTTCTAGAGTCCACTTACACACTCAAAAAAAGAAAAAGAAAAAAAAAAAAGAAAAAAAAAGAAAAAAGGGGAAAAAAAAGGAGGAAAAAAAAAAAAGGAAAAAAAATCAGGCAAGTCCCATTCAGTCTCAAGAAACATCCCCAAGACACCTGGGCCCAATGGAAACAACTCAACTCTTCTAGTCAGTAAGGGCAAGCTCTCACTTTAAAGATGCTCAAGGGTTGCCAGAGTTTGTTGTAACTGC
This sequence comes from Parus major, assembly GCF_001522545.3. Classification (NCBI taxonomy): domain Eukaryota; kingdom Metazoa; phylum Chordata; class Aves; order Passeriformes; family Paridae; genus Parus; species Parus major. The sequence continues at coordinate 6,861,007 of NC_031786.1, read as the reverse complement.
TGTTTTAACCAATGTAATTTTGGGACTGGTTTTAGGGCTTGGTTGGGCTGGCTCCACTGAGGTGACTGGGCAACACTGCTTGGCAGAAGATAAAGAAAGCTCTGTTGCTTTCATGTACCTATCATGATGCCACTCGTGTGGGGCACTGTGCTGCTGTCAAATGTCTTCTCCAGGGCAGCCACTCCGAATTCATTCAGGTCCAGGTCATCCAAGGCAGACTCTGCCAGACACAGAGGTACCAATTATGTTATAAAGGACCAACAACTTCAAGAGATAGGATGGCCCAAAGAGCCTACATGCAGAGGAGCCTGTGCTTGCTACCTCTCAGGGCCCTATTCTCCATCCTGTTCTCAGATGGTTTGGCAGAAGTGTCATGGGAAGCTTTTCAGTTCAGGTTGTTTAACCTGACCTGTTTCTTTTTGTCTTAAAGTACTCCCAAATGGTATATGAGAACAAAAATCTGATGAATTAACAGCAGATCCCATAAGTCTTCCCCAAACTGTTCTTTTAAGTCTGTCCCTTATATACAGGAACACTGGCTTATGGCATGTCTAGGTCTGGTTTGTGCTTTGTCCCTGCTTTCCTGAAAAGCCACTTGGAAAAGAAAAACCACGAGAAGGGAACACTTGAAAAATATCTCTGAGGTTCACATACTGGGTAAAATAAAGCTTATTAATGCCTGAAACTGTTATATCTATTTGAACATGCCTCATCACTAATGATGATCAATATAATTCCAACCCACACATGCCCACTCATTTCTATTATTATTTTTAACAAATTAGTGAGATCACCTCAGAAACGTTATATTTAATTAAAAAAAGGAAAAAAAAGAAAAAAAGGAAGAAGAAAAACAGGTGACCAAAAAGCCTGTGCCTATCTAAGAGTGACTCCACTCTCTGGACTCTCCTGTTTTCCTCTCTCTTACAACCTCTGTCCTACACTCTACAAAGGGCAAAGTCCTTACAATCTACCTGGTGGTAGCTCTGGCTATGAAACTGTCACTTAGACCTGAGGGGTTGTAACTGTGGAAAATGCCCCTGTGATTTGCTGCCTAGTCCAAGACCTCTTTGTCACTTTGACAAAGCTAAAACTAAGGCCCTTTTACAGCATGTGACATTCTGAGTGAGTGGCTCAGAGGCCTTCAGTTGGTCCTGTGGATGAATTTCATCCAAAATGACCCGCAGGAAACATCAGATGTGTCACAGTCACAGAACAAGCTTCAGGAATCTGCCAGCACTGACAGACACAGAAAACTGGAGGTCACTGGAACACCCACGTTATTCCAAGTCTCATAGCTGGTGATCCATGGCTGAGGAAGCCCTATTTTCATAAGTGAAAAAGGCAGTTACCTATGACAGACTCAACGGTGTCACTGGTTGGATAGAAGGGAAGGGCATTGGCATTCATGCCTGGAATGCTGCTGGTGCCAGCGGGGCTCGGGGGGGTTGCAGCCAGACTGGAGGTGATACTAGAGGAGATGCTGGATGTCAGTGGGCTCCCCACTGGGAGAATGCCCAGGATGTCCTGAAACAAGAGAAATAAAACATCTTTATAGAACAACCCCTTCAGTAACGTGCAGGAACGAGCCAAATGCCAGCAGCAAACCTGTTTCCTGCCTGCTTCCAACCTGACAGATGGCTATTGCTACCACGGGGCTGGGGGTGGGGAGAGATTAACAGCTTTTCTTTAATTTCTGTTGACTGTTCTCCATTCCATGTCGTCCCAGCCCTGCCCCAGTATTCTAAACATCTTTCAGGCTGCCCCAGAATTAACTCCTGTGACCCACAGGTTGCATGCAATCACAGCCATGGGCCACACAATCACTCACTCAGCCTTAGTTCAGCACACGACTTAGAACCTGATATTAAATTCCCTTTGCCAAATCCTTGAACTTAGATGACTCCAGAGATCCATTCCAGCTCAATTTTCTGTAATTTGAAGACTCTCTCCTGCACAGTCCAGCCCTATGAATCTACCCTGAATTCACTCAAGTCTAACTACTCACAAATAACACCTCCAGCAAATCATCCCATCTTCATAAAGTAATCCCTCCAGCTGAGCATCCCTAATGGTGTCTGGACTGTTATTTACTCCCTGCAGAGCTGTCTGGATCCACAGATTTCTCTGTGGTGCTGGAAGCCCTGAGCCCTGCCAGCAGCTCCATACCTGTTTGGGCTGTAACAAAGGTTGCTCCTGGCTCCTGTGTTCCAGGGAGTGGGACTTCATTTTTGCTTGCTGCAGTAAAGAAACAAAACAAAAGGTAAGCAGAAGGATTATTTAACAAAATTAAAAATGACTGGCTGCTGGCTTTGGAGAAGCCATGGGAAACACAGTCCACTCCTCTCTTGGGCTGCTCAAGGCACTGGAGAATTTGGAGAGAGGAAAGGCACAGCAAACTGAAAAAATTCCAAGTAATTTGCTTTCTGTATACCAAGACATCATCCCTGAAGTTATGCAGAGACTTGTCACAGTGACATTTGCCTTTAATGTTGCTGTAAGACTCCTGCTAGCACAAAGCACATCATCAAAACCAAATTATTTTGCCTTGCTATAACTAACTCATCAGCCCTACTAGCATCTAACACCCAGAAAGGGCCAGAAATGATGGGAGGCACACTGCATTGTTAAATTATGCAAATATTTTTCAGTTTGGGGAAAATAAAAGCCTGTAGATTATGTTTTCCCTCAAACTTTTCCAGCTCCCAGCTAGGATTGCAAAGTAAAACACAGTGATAACTAACCCATTTTCAAAGTAACATTATCAAACTAACTTCATAAAAAATCCTCCCTTCATCCATTAACATAAGAGCTCAAAGGAAGAAAACATAAGTGAGGCCAGGGCTGTTTGGAACTGCAAAACTGCATGAATGCCAATATACATTTAGAATCCCACTATCCAGGCTAAAAATTCAGCTTAAGGTCCTTCCAGCATTATATCCTTAATGGATAAAAACTCTCTTGCTTTACAACATCAGTCAGTTCTGCTGGGAAGTGGCTTCAGGAGCCTGTCAGAGTGTAACAGTCTGTCTGCAGGCCTTGCTCCCTTCCTCCTGTGCTGTGACATGGCACAGGGAGATCAATCCCACCCTCTGGGCACACAGAGGCAGCAAAAAAGTGCTGGGAGTCAGCCCTGCTTGTTTACTCACTCTCCAACCTCCCCCAGAGTGAAACACAGACATTCCAGCCATAAAACAATTTTTATCCCAAATCCAGCACCATCTCTGCAGGAAACTGAGGCACAGTGTGCAACAGCAGCACATGAGGCACCACCCCAAGTTGAAGTGATACCATTTGACTTCTTGGCCTCAACAGTCTCATGACAAAGATAAATTAATGCTGGAGAGGGGTGATGTAACCAGACAGGCAAAAGAGCAGCAGAAGAATTCTTCCCTTGGTTTTAAATAATTTTCTCTGCTCAGCTCTATGCCCATGGGCAGATGGAGAGGTCAAAGCCTGGCAGACAGGCAGCTGGGAGATGAACACAAAGATCCTTCTGCAGCAGGGACTGCTCTCTCCCACATCCCTGAACATGCTCCCAGCACAGGAGCGATGATGGGCTCGCTCTCCTTTGTGAGTGAGAGCTGTGCTGAGTGGCCCTGTGTGTGTCTGATAATGCTCCTGCTGCATTATCCAGCCCAGCCCTGCCCTGTTTGACACTCATCTGAACACAGAATGTGCTGTCTCAGACGTCAGCAGCGGAGGGGAGGGCACACACACAGCCGTGCCCCCACTGAGAGGCTTCCTGCCAACGTGGGGAGCTGGCTCTGCTGCAGTCAAGTCTTACTGGAAGTGCTTTTTTTTTCTTTAAGGAGGAGAAAAGTGAACATATTTCCAAGCTAGCCCCAATTCCCACTGCCTGGAATTCCCACAACACAAGGGAAAAATAGAGCAAACAAAATGCCATCACTAAGCCAGTCTCCTTTAACTCTGAATAACATTAGAAAGGGCACACATAGAGACAGACATTCAAAAGACAGGCTGAAATTCTCCAGCTCTCCCTGCTGCAGTCAGGGAAGAGAACAAGGGACATAAATTATGAGTGAAACTAAATGTTTTCTGACCAGCATGGAACAAACCTACTGTGCTGTGTGTCAAGACTTGGGAACACCTCCTGGTCGTGGCATTCAAGTCCTTCCAGTGCAGCCAGCATTTTTCCAGCTTGCTAAATCTTTTGGGACTTGGGAAAAGTATTTTTAGCTTTAACTGCTGGCTCAGCTTTACCATAAGCTATGTGGAATCTATTCAGAAGGTGCATTTTTCATTCTAATAAGATAGAAACTATTTGTACCAATTCTACAAAATGACAAGCCCATAGCAGAACTGAGCCAGAGTGTCTCCTCTGACGTTTTCATACAGGAGCTGACAAAGTTAAATGCCTCATTATTGGTCTCATTTATAGGATATTTGGGAATCTCTGGTGCCCACTGCAGTTAAAGGGAATTACAGTAGAATTTAAAAAGTAAGTAATTATATATTAAAGTAAAATTAAATCAGGACACTTATGAGACACCTAATTTTGTCTGTAGAAGCCTAACATAAGGCAACTGTGATTACCTTCTGTCTATACCTTAATAATAGCTATTTATTCCTATTTAACATAGGTTTTGCTTAATTAAAGCCACATAATTAAGCAGTTAAGTGAATACAGTATCTTTGTAGCACAGATCTGACTTCAGATACAAATGCTCATCATCTGGCCTTCCTTTTACAAGTCCTATTCATGCTCCATCCCCTTTCTCCTTGGCTTAGGCTTGCTGCCCATTTTCTCCAAAGCAGGGCCTCCTTGGCACCCTGCCTCTGCTGGCAGCAGACAGGGGTTCTCTCAGTCCTTCAGCTCTGGGTTCACTCCTCCTTTGCAGCAGAGGCCACAGAGAACGAGGACATGTTTTTCCTTTTGTTTCTAAACAACTGTTACAAGCTGCTGTGCCTGCAAGAAGTGCCAGGATCACAGCATGCTCTGCTCTTTACCCCCAAAGACGTGTTGCATCAATTTGCAGTTTCCTAAGGCACATCCCCCTTAAGGCAGACAAAGGGAGCATTGATAAGAGAGCACACATGCATATAGCTTAATCTGGATTTGTCACTCCATCATTTTAATTAGACTAAACAGTGCTCAAGACTGGCCCTACTGCAAAGCTTGGCCATATTTTCCCAAAGCCATAAAAATAAATAAAACCCATGGAGTCTGCTTCTAAAATCAACTACTTTATGCAAGACCTTGTCTGGACAGGATATTTCCACAGTTTTCTCACAGCAGTGCAGGCTCATTAAGACTGACTTCTTTAATGTCACAGACCAAAGTTAAAACATGGTCAGGCTGAAAGCAGCACTCCTCGTCCTCCCTTCTCAGGCAACACAGACCTGGTATTCTTATCCCTTTTTATACTCTTGGACAAAAGAACTTGTAGGAGATACTTTTACAGGCACCTCCTCATAAAAGTAGCTATTCCCCCTCCCTCTAAATCAAGATAAAGTTACAAACTCAGTGAGGAATAAAATCTGAAATAAAAACCCAAGCTCTGGGTTGGGCTCAGGTTGGAAGGGGTGGTGGAGAGAAACTATTAATTGTAACATCAAGAAAGGAAATTCACAGCAAGAAGCTGACTGTGGAAAAGCTCACATGTGGCAAAAGAGCTGAAGAGACTGTTCCAGACCTAGGGAGCAGCATGAATTAGGCATGACACCAGGAAGCAGACTGAGGAAACAGCAAGGCAAGAGTGGGATATCCAAAAGGGATAAGAGGGAATGTCATTAAGAGATGTGGGTTGGGTAATATTCAGAGGGTTCTTCAAATAAGAATGAGAAATTCTAATTTAACACAGAAGCCACAGGATACAGCCACAGAAGCAAGAGAAAATTAACATGACATCTTTAATACACCAGAGGAATGGTGAACAGAAGAGAAACCAAGTCATGGAGATCAAGGTAAGAGTTTGGAGAGGGAAGACAGAAGGAAGGATGAGTTTCCATGGGATAATACAGCAAAAGACACAGCAACTCTTGGCAAGGACCTAAATATGGAAAAATAAAGAGCAAGAAGTGATGTAGGAAGCTACCCAGGGTCAACACACGACACAAGTTGAGAAGGATTAGGAAAACAAGCAGGAGCTCAACTTCTACAAATTGGGTGTGTGATGGCAGCAAGGGAGACAAGACCAGATGTGAGATGAAAGAGGCTGGAAGGGAAGCTGAAAGCAAGAGCAGAGATCCAGAAACTGCTCATATAAGACCAGTGCTTTTCCACTTTCATTCCATCAGAAACAAAACCCCATTCAAGTTAGACTGGGCAATTTCTCATTCTTTCTCATCCCCCCAACTCTTCCAGCCAATATTCCCCACTAACCTGGCATTTGAAACTCTTCAAATACTCGGCCCCCACCTGATCTTCTCGCTCAAACCCCGGTGCTTTCTTGTAGCTGCCGGCTGCTGTGACTGAGTCTGGAGGAAAACCAATGGTCTCCAAGCTGTGGGGCTTCCCAATGGCACCAGGAGGAGACCCACATATATTAGATGGGCTTCCAAGACTGCTGTTCCTACAAAGAATCTAACAGAGGGAACAAGTGTCAGGAAAGTACAGCCAGACAGCAGGAACCACTCAAAGAGAGGCATCCATGGAAGTGCTCAATCACGTCACTGTAAATTGATTACACTGACAGCCAACACAACCATACAAGCTTCCAGTAAACACTCATTAAAAACACAGGAAAAAGCTCCACTGAATTTACACAGTCCCACAATTATGGTTTTTCTGTTGTTACTTTGGAGTGAAGTCTTGTAAAATCTAACCTACAGCTCTATTGACATTTATTCTTGCTGAGGCCTCAGAGGTGACTGATCAGCTTCCCAAGATGACCATAACACTTCTCTCTTTCCTTAGGCTACAGTGGGTCCTGTCTGACTCTGGGTGGTGGTGTGGAACCTGGAAAGGTGCTGTGGCAGTCACAACAATCAGGCATATCTGAACTATATGTACTACTGTATTTTTTGCTTTCTAGTTGGAAATCTCTAAGGTTTAGTGCAGACACAAGTCAGGTATCAAGAGCTGCATTAAAAAAACCCAATGATTTCCAACACTTCCATTCTTTGGACTAATACCAGGGATCACAATCACATGCAACAAGGCTAGTTTTGCACTGTAGATGAAGCCACAGACAGCAGCAAAGGAAATTGAGTTTTAAAGAATGTGTCTGCCTGGATGAACGCAAATATCCCATTTCTCTGGGACAAGAAATTATTTGCCTCCACTGGCAAGCACAACTCTGCTTCAGACAATCACAGATTCAAATGTGGCACAGTCTGGGCTGGCATTAGGAAAAAAAAAAAAAAAAAAAGGAGCAGCCTACAATGTTTTTATTTTATTTTTATACAGACATTCTGCTGTCCACGCTTCCCTACAGTCGCAAAGATAACTACTCACTGTGGTGGAGGTGGGGCTAGTTGGCAGAGTTCCTGATTTATTCCACACCTACAGTACAAATACAAAACAGAACAGGCCACGTGAGGCTGGCTGCTACAGGGACCTTTTCTCTGATTAATTCATCATGTAAAATGATCACCAGCAAAACCATATTTGTTTGCAAGCTACATGCAGATGCCCTGTGGAGTGATGAAGTCATAGACAGACATGTGTTGCCATTTGGCACATATCCAAGGATTAGGAAAGACTGTTTAAAAGACTAAGAGCTTGAGACAGAGAAGACCTAAACAGCCTAAAAGTAGGAGATATCTTCAACTGCCCTGCACTTTCAGAGAATTTAAACCATACCTTGGTAAGATTGCTTTCCAGTGTTACCTAGTAAGAGACAATATTATGTCCAGACTTTTCAAGATCTGTTTGGAATTCTACCTGCAATCCAATTCAGGACAACTGTGAACTATAAACACAGCTTCTCTTTTCAAAGAGAGGGAATAAAATAAAGCAGAGGTCCTAGATGTGTTCACCTCAGTCTGACCAGTTTCAAATGAGTTAAATTCATGTCATTGCACCTTCTCAAAATCTCAGCCAACCATTTGAAAAGGTTACACACCTTATCAAGTGCAGTACAAACAAGAAAGACTTAACAGAAAAAAAAAGAAAAAGCTAAGTAAAAATGTAGTCTAGCATTCCATGGGTTTCTAATCTGATTCTGAATATCTGTTCAGACCTTAGACATCTCCTCTCTTGTATGGAGAACTAACTACCAACAATCTGGGGCATTACTGAAACATATCCCAGAGTTTAACTATCTCCAGAAGCACAAGAGGGAGGGAACCAAGGATATCCTATAATGCAACACACAATATGCACAGGCTAAGGCTCTGAGATAACATATGTAAACAAACTCAATTGTAGTTATGTACTTTAGAGGCTGCTGGCTCACAGCCTTTAATTATAGGTCTTGGAAGCTAAGGCCAATATGTACCTCCAGACAGGAAGGAGTTGGACTTCATGTGCGGATGTATTCCACTTTCCTGAAAGTACATCAACAAACCCTGCACAGAAAGGAAGGCCTGGAATTTTTATAGGTGAGAGGACAATACTAAAGCCACTGAATGTATGTTCCAAAAAACCAGATCCCTCTAAAACATGTGGAGCTGAGAATTAAAAGAAAAATTTCATATCCTCTGGGCTTTTGGATACTTTTCTTGGAAGGAAGAACAGTGACTCTGAGAAACACAGATTTGCACAATATGGACAAGGCTTCTCCACAGAGCTACTACATACATTGCTAAGGTCTGGGGCATGTGGACTGGAAGGGCTGACTGGAACAGAGTCCCCAGCTGCTGAGGGCATGTACATCACTGCTGCTGTCTGGGTGGGGCTGGACACGGCCGAGGATTGCTGTAAATCTTCACTGAGCGCGGGCTCTGCGGGAGACAAAGCACAGGGAACACCACTCAAAGCTGGGCAATTGCCATGGAGGATGAGACATTTAGGAACAAGAATATTCAGATATTCCTGAGAGGAAAAAGCTCCACAAGCACCTTATAAATATAGAAGTAAGAAGAAACCTTATTTGGCTTATTTGCTTATCTAATATTCCTCACGTTTTTACTGTCATCACATACACACTGTGCTGCTCTTTAGCTCATTAATGCTGCTCCAAAATTATCTTCCCTGGATGAATTGTGTGTTATTCATTCAGCTCCCTTGAACTAAGCAGAGTTTCCTTCTTTGCTTGGCACGAAGTTGATGGGTGCATTATAATTAGCTGAGGGAGTTAAAGTTTCCATCTGTGCTCAGTACAAATCATTACCAAAAAAAGTGGCATTGGTTTGGAAGGTAGAGATGCTGTAGATTTGTAGGATTTACATCTAACACTCAGCATCTTCACAAAAACTATAGAACTGACACTACATCTATATTTCAATATCCTCAAAATGCTGATTTCTTGCTATTAATCAGTAAAACTCAGGTTAAGAGCAGATATAATAAATGGAGTCCTGTTATTTTAATGGCATTAGGCCTGTCCTTGTTGATCTTGTAGGAAGGACTAAAAAATACAAATCTGTAAGACAGCACAAAAAAAACCAAATTGGAATGGCCTAAGTGCCACAGAATGTTACTCTAAGTAATACCATATAATGTCAAGTGTAATAATCTCATTAGGAATAAGGCATTCCTAAACAAAAATACTATGTTATACCCAAGGAAGTTTGCTAAACACTGTTCCTTTATCAAGATTTCATTTCCTAAAGCTTGCTGGATCCCACTGTGTAGTTGCACTGCTGTGTTTTGGGCCATTACAGCCCACAGCTCCAGCTATAATTACTGCTTGTCAACAAGGCTTCCTATAAAAGGAACTGCATAACCTGTAGGGAATTTACTCTCCCCATTCCTTGTCAAAGGCAGCAATTACTAATTCCCTCATTTACAAAGGATAATCAAATAACAAAGAGATTTTTTCAAGGCCATGCAGTGAGTCAGTATCAGAACAAATCTAGTGAGTAACCTGCTCTAATTGTTGCAAGTTCAGCAGTGAGACTGCAGGGCAGCAACTGAGGAGGAGCCCTAGGACAGTAACTAACCATTATTTATGAATGTTAGGACCACCTACATGCCGAACTTCCACAACCAAAACTGCATCACTAGTTTATAGTTGATTAAAGTGAGGATTGAAATAATGCCCTGTAAGTCAGGGAGCTATTGAGAAAAGAGGATTTGAGATAAAGCAGTAAATAAAAAAAAGCTGCATATTTTTCTTTTCCAACCTGACTTAAACTTAAGTAAAACTTCATGAAGAGTAAAACAGCATTCTTTTTAATGGATCAATAAGTTATCTACAATCAGCAATTTTAACTGCAGCTTTTTAAGATAGGACCCTTGGCAATTTAGCTAGGTACAGCTCATCCATGTACAGAAAAGAAGCAGCTTTCTCCACTTCCATCCTCCTGAACTGACACCCAGAGAACTGAGCAGGTGAGAGGGAACAGAGGGAGATCCTTCAAGAGACAGTGCAGTGAGAGCTAAAGGCTGAGTCCTACAGGCCACCTACTGCCTCCAGCTCTGCCAACACCTCCCACACCAGCACAGTTTTATAGAAATCAAAGTTTAACCCTTCACAGAAGCTCTGGTTTTGCAGCTCTACATTTGAACTCTCTTGGTCAGAAGTTTTCCACAGCTCAAACATCCAGGAAAGATGAGAAAGTAGTGCACGTACGTTCTACGTGTGCAAAGGCACAGAAGGGTCCTCGGGGACAGCTGCCAGACTGCTGCATATCATTGCATTTGGTGGATTTGTAGATCTAAGGATGGGGAAAAAAAACAAAACAAAACAAAAAAACCAAACAGAAATGAACAGAAAATAACAGTGACCACCAGGTACACAAGTACTATGAAGAAATTTGACAGCAAGGTAGGGACACAGGTAAGAGATGCAAAGGCCAGCAGAGCTCAGGGTGACCATTTCAGTGCTTTGTTTCAAAGAGAGGAAAACCCACTACAGTTTTGGAAACACCAAAATATGCCCATGACAGCTAGAGCTCACCCAGAGACCAACCCACCACACACCAGCTCACCCAAAGGTCACCATCTGCCATGAAGTCCCTCAGACTCACTGGAAGCTCCATGGACATTACAAATGGCAAAAGGTAGGAAGCAGCTGACAGATGACAGCACAGAAAGTTGCAGGCACGTGTTTGCAAGGAAAATAACAAACCATTGACAAGGACTGTAGCAAATGGGTTATTCCCTTTCCCCCCAGTTTGACAGGCGGTGACAATGGTTACTGTGCAGATACGGGCCCCACAAAGCTTTTCAACACTGTAACATGAAGCAGACTACGAGAAGGTCTTAATTACACTTTCTGTAAGGATATTGGAATGCTCTGGGCATGCTCACAGCTAAGAGCTTGGTGGTGTTTAGTGCCATCAACATGAACCACAAACTCTTAGTCAAGGAAACAGATGCCTTTTGCTCACATGCAGACCCACATCATGCTTTCCAAAGGACCCCCATACCTGAGACTGCTCCTATACATGAGTTTTTCCCCACTTTTCTTACCTCCTCCCATACAGTCTATTCTGTCAAGCAGCTGAATTGCAGCTTACTCCCAACATGCAGCTTCTCTGTACCCCAGGACCACACTACAAGCAGCCCACATCCTCTCCCACCTGGCACAGTAATTTACTTTGTAAGACTGGAATGCTTCTGCCTTTCTGAAGTGGAGTGAGGAGGTTACTGTACCTCTGGGTGGAACTGCTGTTCTGTGCGAGTGTGGCAGTACTGGCAGGAGTCTCCATTTTCACACTTGCTGGGATCTCCCCACTCATCCCCGTGTTTCACACTGGGACACGGTGAAGATCTGTGGAAATAAGGCAGCAGGAGAAGGCATAAGACTCAGGGATGTGCTCTGAGCTTTGGCAGCTTTGGGCAGCTGGAGGGAAGTGATTCTCCCTCTCTGATCCACTCCTGGAGGACTGCATCCAGCTCTGGGTCCCCCAACATCACAAGGATGTGGACCTGCTGAAGCAAATCCAGAGAGAGCCAAAAAGGTGCTCTGAGGGTCCCTCTGCTCTGGAGCCAGGCTGGGAGCACTGGGGGTGTTCAGCCTGAAGAAGAGAAGGCTCCAGGGAGACCTCAGAGCCCCTTCCAGGGCCTAAAGGGGCTCCAGGAGAGCTGGAGAGAGATTTTGAACAAGGGCCTGGAGTCCCAGGACAAGGGGATAAATGGAAAGAGAATAGGTTTAGATTGAATACAAGGGAGAAATTCCTCTCTGTGACAGTGTTCACAGGTTGTCCAGAGAAGCTGTGGCTGCCCCTGGATCCCTGAAACTGTTTAAAGCCAGGCTGGATGGGGCTTGGAGCAACCTGAGATAATGGAAGGTGTCTCTACACATGGCAGGGGGTGGAACAAGATGAGCTTTAAGGTCCCTTCCAACCCACACCATTCCATGATGTTACAGTTCCTCAGTTGGGGCCAGGTTTGGCTGCCCACCCTCAGCTGTACAATCTGCTTGGCTGCTGCTTCCACAGCCCCCACCCAGCTGCTATTGCATCTTCTCCCCCTCCTTCCAATTTCCCAATGAAAAAAATATGGCTTAATTCTCAATTTGAAACAAAATACAACTTGAACCAGCATAACAATATTAGCAGCTGATGTGATTAGTGTCAGAGACGCTGGGTCTGGTTTCTGTTTTGGAACTGCACCTTCATAGAAAGCTAAGAAGTTAATTGGCTAATCCTAAAACACATAATACCCTTACAGAAGTATGTTTCCAGGTTTATAATGTGGCCATGTGGAAAAGAGGCTGAGTCAGGTCACTGGGGAAAAGGCAAGTCCGTTTTCTTTCTCCCAGCCAGGAACAGTTCCTTTTCCCAGATCTAAATTTTTGCTGTGACCTACTTCCCCTCCTCTTTATGCTCTTAACCATTCCCTCAAACAACAGCAGAGGGAAGCAGATAGCAGCACCAGCACAGCCACATCAGGTGGGGTGGGGAAAACACAGCAGTGAGTAGAGAGCAGCAGAGCAGCTTTCAACTCTTCCCTTCCCAAAGGGCCCAAAGAGGGGCAAAAAGCACATAGCTGCTGCCTAAAGACTGCCCTCGTGGTTTTATTTCTCCTTAAAGCATCAACATTACTTTGATTGCTGCCTGTTTTGTTTTTTTAAATATGGAATTTCAATGCCAATTCAAAAATTTCTGTGAATGCTGGGGGTGGGGAAGAGAAGCGAGAACATCCCTGGTATTTTCTCTCCTGGCTTTCTGGTCTGCTCCTATGTTTTTCAAAAAGGAACGAAGGAAAAGCCCCACTGAGACCACAACAAAAGCTCTGTTGTGTCGGAGGAAATGAGGGCCTATAATTTGGATGAAATGCGTTCAGGGAGACACAGCATACTGAAAAATCCAGCGACAGCTGAGTGACAGAACACCCCAGTGCCTCAAAAGCAGAGCCTTTAGCAGCTGGTTAAGAATGCATGTCCAGCCACAGGCCCTCCTCATGATCCCCATCAGCAGGCATACACAACAAGCAGCCTGATGATTCTGAATCCTTTACCATGAACACACTGTTGTGTGAGTTTGTTTCTAGATGGGGATTAAAACTTTCTTTTGTCTTCTCTTCCCTGCACTGCTTTCTAAAGGAGAGGTTTATGTGGTAAAGGGAAAGCCAAACACAGGTTCTCTTTGCTATAAAACCAGAGTTGTAACATGACTTAACAATCCATTAATTAGAGTATTGGTTACTATATACAGGAAAACTTCTTGTTTAGTTTGTTATCTTTCTGCTAGGAATAAATAACAGTCCATCATACCTCTCAGTACATGGCTTGGAGATACACTAGAAACAACTATCTAGTGGTCAAAATCCTGCCTCCTGCACCACAGATTTCCAATGCACTGCACCACTCAGCTGGGAAGTACAATATGCAGGACCACAGTACCTGTATTTGTGTTTTCTTGGACTTCGTCTTCTGTCTTTGCTATTGTGGTAGTAGGGACAGGCATAACCCTGGCGACAGAGCCGGGGGGGTTTCTTACACTGCTCTGTCTTGTAATTTCCCAACACATATGTTGTATCTGCAAAAAAAATCCCAATGAGTCAAGAGAGATGACCACAGCCCATATTTACTACAGAAAAGTTCTGGGCAGGAGCAGGCACTCCATAGAGACAAACTTTGCCAGCCCAACAGACCCTCAGTGACACTCACCTTGCCACCTTGGCTCCTCACTGAGTATTTTCTCTATCATGGCATGGCTGGCAGCGACCGCAGACTGACCCTCAATGCCTCCTTCAGATGTTGTCTGACCATTCTGTAAAGCTTCCATCGCCTGAAGCTCTCTTCAGGGACAGAGTTAAATGAACAAACAGACTGAGCAGAGGAAGAGTCAGATAAATGTGTATAAAAACTGACATACTGGAGCATTTGCTAAGTGGGTGCATTTCAGCCATGCATGTTTTGTCAGAACATCTTTAGCTGAACAGCAACTGCAATAAAAATAAGTCTTCATTCCCTGGGAATTCCAGATGCACTGTTTTGACCCCCTCCATCAGATTCCAAAGTGTGATCCCTTCCCCTGTTTTGAGAACCCTCCCTGGAGGTTTTTTACATTTGCCTTATTAGGAAGGGACATCTCGCCATCGCTTCATTTCAGGCTGAAGCAGTACTGTCCTTCAATCATCTCACTTTTCACTTGGGTACAGAAATTACCTTTTCCATCATCTCCTTTGTCATTTGGGTACAGAAATTACCCTTTTCTCAGGAGCCCCAAGCTCTACTGACCTGATGTCATACACGGGTGAGCGCAGGTCATGGGGCCCATGAGCAAAGGCGCAGTGGACTCCGTTCTTGGTGCAGTTTCCCTTGGAGTCTGTCTCATGGATGCAGATTCCAGTTTTGTAGTAGCGCAAGTGATACCTCCTCTCTGTGTCTCCAGTAGTTCTATGCAAGAAGGGACACCTGAGGAAGGAAGGAGGGGAGGAACAGACAAGGTTTTGTCACACAGATGAGGGATTCAACTACCAGACGCTTTGCTGAGAGAAGATGCTGCAGTTGACACCATCTTTGCTAATTCCTCCCCTTCTCTTTTGCTGTGCCTTCCAACACTTCAGAGAACCCCCAAACCTGTCACTACAAAGGATTTGATAGTTTCCCTCCCTTAAAGAAAACTGGATTATTAATCCAGCAGCACCTTATTGACAAGTGGCTGCCAGGAATCTGGAAAAGAGCAAGGACACAGGACAAGAAAGGACAACTACAAAACTACCATTTTAACTCGTTTTGTTTCCTCTTTTAGGCAGAAAAACAATCTACATTGAGAAATAAAAACAGAAATATAACAAGATGGAAAGGGCAAAGTTCAGATATTGCAGCATCAAGGTAAAAATATAAATGGGAAAAGGTTCCTAGATGACAACAGTTTTCATTCACTGAGTTTGAGCCATGTATCAACAAGCAATCTAGAAGCCAAAGCCCCCAAACATCCCAATTCCAGTTCCTTCCAGATCTCTTCTAGCAATGAAGAAAGTATTGAAACTGAAGCCTCAGGCCTGAGGGACTATTCCATTCTGCTGTATTCACAGAAACTTTATTTAATCGAGATAAAAAATAAAAAAGTTTTGCCAATAAATAGCATTTTTGTATGTTGATACTGGCACCAGAAAAGGGAATTGAAATTCCATCTTTACACAGCATCTCTCTAGAAAACACTCTCCATTTTTGACCACAGTTTGGCTACACTACTTATCCCATATCAGTCACATGGCTAAAGTTATATTATCAGGTTAACCCCTTAATTCCTGGGGTCTGCCACACACACAGCAGAAAAATTTGTGGTTTTGCCCCAGTTAAACCTACTGCAGTCATTGGGGGAGAACACTCAAAAAACCCAAACTCTTCCTCATGTTGCCTTATTCTGGGTACCTCTCAATTCTCTACTGGCTTTTTAAAAGCTCAGAAAGACAAATTAAACTGATATGAGTTTAAAACTCAGAGGGCAGATTGGAGGACAAAGGTCCTGCTCTTTCCTCAATCTGTGAAAAACTAAATTATCCTGCTAGTGAACAAGAGCTGAGAGTCAGGGACTTAGAGGACAGAGTGTTTCCGAACTCATTGGTCTCATTGAGCTGTTTTTCCCACCTCAGCTTTGCTGAAGATGCTAAAGCTTGAGAGCACAGTGAGTTCCCAAGAGCTGAATTCCCATCTAAGTCACCCTCAGTACTGCCACTACAGCAGGCCTGGAGCACACAGGCTGCTATTCCAGATTTTACATCTGGTCTCATGTTACGTATGTGACAAAGCTGCTTTACTGCTGACTTGCCTCATCTCTGCAAGAACCAGCAGGAATCATCACCTGGCCTGATCCCAAAAGCCTAATGCCTGAAAAGCAGGGTGCAGCCTTTACTCACTCATCTCCTTCCGGGCAGATTCCCGTGGTCTCGTCATACTTGGTGCAGTAAATGTCAGGGCTGTAGTTGAAGGTCCCGTCGCGGCGGCGGATGGACCTGCGCCGGCGCTGGTTGACAAAGTGCCAGTGGAAGCAGGTGTAGGGCCGGTGCTGAGTGCACTTGTGCTGCACAAAGAGCGGGCACTGCTCCGTGCGGAAC